>NW_020455574.1:77922-221869 GCF_003342845.1 Nothoprocta perdicaria
GGCGGGACGGCCGCAAGGGCGCTGCAAGGGGCCGACCTGGGAGAGTCCTGCGCTGTTTTCGGCGCAGCCCCCGGCGCTGCTTCGCTCATGCCCAGCTCCCGCTACGGGGGAGGTTTCCTCCTGGGGGGCATGGGGCGCTTCTGGGACCATGGGCACCGAGCGCCCCCAGGCTCAGCCGAGGCGCCCGGGGTGTCAAGGTGTGAGGTGTGGGTGCGAGCACGGGCGTTACGGCACTTTCCATCTCCGAAACACCTGAATTCGTTGTTTTAGGCCAGAGAGTGACCGAGTTCCAACATCCAACTAGCGGTTTAGGGGCTRCGTGGTAGTTGTAGCTAATTACAGCGGGAGGTCTGTGTATCCTGGGCCAAAGTACCCGCTCTGGGTGTGTTTGCACTGTGTCCGTGTAAGGGTGGCTGGACGGGCTGGGGAGGGATGGAGCTGAAGTTCCCAGGCTTTACTGGGGAGAGCAGTTCAGCTCAASCACGGATGCAGCACTGGGAATCTGCTAAGGCAGCAGGTCCCCCTGTTGGAACCAGCCTGATCGGCGGGCAGCAGCTCTGCCTGTTTTCTTGTTTTCCCTTATTTTCTGCAAGCTGCAGCAGAGCAGTGGGCTGTAGGGCTGCGGTGGAGTTTGCGGGCATACAACTGCAGATAACAATGGGCTCTAAATTCAGTTTTTGCAGCCCTGGGAGGAGAAAGTGTGGGGTACTGCTGGTAATGCTTGTCAGGCTTCCAGTACCAGCCCCCATCCTGTAGGCAGGGCTCCAGCAAAGGCTTTTTGTTGCTCCTTTTGTGTGTGGTAGGTTATCTCTTAAAAGCCACGACACAAGAATCCTTGAGCTCCTTAGAAGACAACAAGACCAGAAAAAATATTGCAGGTCTTCAGGACTGTAGACTTCTGTCTTTTTAAACCAACTTTGTTTATGCACCTACTACATTGCAGTCAGCTGCAAAATAGGCGCCGACTCCGGGCTTGTGCAGAGCAAACTTGCTGATACAGCCTTGGACTTGTTTCCAGAGCRCGGAGAGGAGAGGGGAGCCCGGCAGCTTCCCTGGGTATCCGGGCAGAGCAGCTCTCCCGAGAGCACCACAGCGCTGCCTGGCCCTGCAGGCTCGCACTGCCCTRTGGAAAGGGAGATACCTTGTTTACACGCTCTGCCACTGGGATACTATAGTAGTACAGACTATGCTATGCTATAGTCTATTACTATAGTGATAGTTCTCCATTACTAAAATTCTTTGAAAAATGCAATTGCATATAACTGACTGGTACTGATTTTCAGGCAGTTTAGTCACTGAAGGTATTGAATTCCAAGTTTTCTTCTTATAGTTGAATTTTTGAAATCCTTGCTAACAAAAGTTCTCGTGGCTTAGTGACTGAAGTTGCACAAAATTATGTCATTGACTTTTTAAAGTTGCTAGTTCTTTTCTAAAGACCTCTCTATAAAATTTGAAAGTGAATAATATTGCATTATCGTCTTCCTCAGATAATATATGACGTGTATGTCATTAGTGTTTATATGTRTGTGTGTGTGTGTGTGTATACATAAATATAAGCACGGAGTATTATCATTTCATAACAGGCTGTATTGATAAGGCCCTCTGCTCGGATGCTGTGTGCAAAGCAGCGGTGCTTCAGGAAAGGTCTGGCCGTTTGAAGAGAATTGGGAGCAAGAAGAAAAATAAAAGGGAGGTTTTTTCAGTGCTGAAAGAGAAAGAAAAAGATCTGGCAGAAGAGGAAATTGAGAGAGGGGCTTTGAATATGCAAGAGTTTGCTGCTCAAAGAAAAGCAGTGCCTGCTCCCTGGATCTTGGGAAGGAGAAGAGCACTTGAATTAGAGGAGTGGACTGGGTGGGAAAAGGTCCCGCTGAGCAGAGTTGCCCCAAGAGGCGGATTCCTGCTTTCCTTGCCCYGGCAGGCCCGTGGAACCGGGCCAGGGAGCTATCCCAGCCATCCGGCCGCCGGGCAGCGGCTGCCCCTGCTAGATAAACTGACACATTTGGAGGAAGCCTCTCCGCATGCTGTGGGCTTGCGACCCGTGTCCTTTCGACTTAACTCACATTCCAGCTCCCAGAGCGTTTCCCTGGGAATGCCGTCGGGATATTAGCATTGCTCACTGACAGCTGGCTCCGTGACAATCTGGGACAGAGAGGAGCGGGAGAAATTCCACGGGGCCGTGATGGGAGCGCAGGGCATGGCGAGTGCTGCGGAGCCTCCGGATTCGGCTCTGCCGGGAGGGGAAAGGGGGAATCCGGGAAGCGGCTGAGGCTGCGGGCGAGGGGGTGGGCGCGGGAAACCCTTCCCGGCTGCGTGCCCGGCCACAGCCTGCCCGGGCAGCTCAACTCCCCTCCTTTCCCACCTCTTTTGCTGCTTTTGTTTTCTTTTCCTTATATTAAGAGCTCTGGTGCCTTCTCTGTGGCATTGCTACAGTGCTGAATCAACTGAGAATTTATAAATAAGGCAATTAAAAGAATGCAGGGCTGAAATACCCTAACAGTGCTCAGCCGAACTGCATAGTTCTCGTGCCGCAGGCTGCCCAAAGCTGTGGCATAAAGATCCTGCAGCAAAATCTCGCTAGGCTTAACTACAGGAATTCCCTATCCTCTGAGCAAACGCATCCTCAAAATGTGTGCATGGGAGGCAGTCAAAAAAGTAAATACTTCTTTTTTTTTAAACCTTTTTAAGAATCTGGCACACTTCTTGACATTTTTATGTGGAAGCTCAAGTATTTGCTTATGGTGTGGGCACTACATAGTCAAACACAACAACTCAAGTGGCTTTCGTACAGCGACGTAGATGCCTCCTAAATGAAGGGAGGGAGAAATAGGAATTAATATGTAGATACCCACTTGCATCTGCAGGCATCACACCTGATGAAGGTGTCACAGCTGAAGGGTGATGCTGTGGGTGGGGAGCTGGGGAAAAGTTGAAGGAAAGAGGTAACTGCTGAAAACCATCAYGCCAGGTACTGCTCATCACTAGAAATGAGGAGTCCTGCCTTGCAGCAATATTCTTGCTAAATCCAAACATGGAATAAGTATTGAAGGAAGTGGAACCATCAAAAATGGCCAGTGGGAGGGAGTAGAAGGTTGCCCTCTCCTCATCTGAAAAATAGGTCCTAACTGCTGAGTGCTACTATATGTAGGCAGCTGAGACCTAAAGAAAAAGCGTGGCAAACGACATCGTTTTGTCWTGTGTTGTGGCAGTATTGGGTGACAGGAGTTCATGAAAACATATTCCTAAAGCTCGTGAACAAAGTGAAGTTCATGAAGCTGTTCCATACAGAAGGATCCGTCTCTGAAAGCCAGTAGCTGCACTGGGATTTGGAGCAGCTGCCTCTGTCGGTACTGGGTTTGCTAATGTGATATTTTACAGCTGATATGTTGTTGCAATATGGCAATATAGCCGAAATAAAGATATGCTGGGAGAGTTACTTGTTTCCAAAGTGTGTGTGTGTGTGTGGTTAACTCTGCTCTTCTTTCTTGCAGGGCGAAAATGCACGCGTCGCGGGAAGTGAAACCCATAGAGCTCCCAAACTGCCAGCTCATTAAGGGCATCGGTAGGTGCTCAGAAGGACCGAGGCCACTGCTTTAGTCCAGGCTTAACTTACCCCCAGTTGTTGAAGCGAGCTTCTGAGACAGAAAATACATTGCTGATTTAGCTTTCAAAACTGTTTTGTTAAATGGAGTCTTAGGTAGGGAGAAACAGTAGGTGGATGGTTATTCTTAAAAAATAGCTTTTTTTTGCCTCGCCTGACACCCCATTTTGGGGAGATTTAGGAGAGGGCTTCTACCACTCTGCACAGGAGCTCAGTGCAGTTGCATAGTTTGTCTTTATGGTTGCAAAGACCGAGGGGTCATATTTGTGATCACAGCCCAGTTTGTGAAGAGATGGAGTAGAGTGGCTGAAATGTTGACTTTGCACTTTAGGTCATACATTTAACACCATTTTTTTTTCTGATTTTTTTTTCCCTCCCTTTCATATAACCAGAGTAGAGTGTTGATAGCTTTAAACAGGCRATGTGTCTCTCCTCCCTGCAAATTTTAATTTTTAAGCTTAATACAGGCTTAAAAACTGAGGTGCTTTCCTCTTTCGTGTTTTGGAAATGTGTGAACTCTGTTGAAATTTGCATGGATTTTGCATGTGTTAAAGAAAATCCCTCCTCAGAAGAGGTTTAGCAGCCCTGCCTCTGAGATTGAACAGCCTTGCTGAGTCACAGTGCCAGTTTCATAAATCCTGCCTCTTCCCTGTTTCAGGAACCAGAAATCTTTATGAAGTCAAATTACAGCAATGAATGAATGTATACAATATTCCTTTGCCTGGGGCTATGTGCAGAATAAGGCTTTAGAAATCCCACTTGAAGAGACTCTCCAGATCTTCTACGCTGAGCTACGGGTTACTCATGCAAGGCTCTCCGTAATGCCTGTTTGATGGTGATTCATGTAAAAACATTTTTGAGTGATTCTTTCAAGAGCATCGCTATTTCATTCTTYACAAGAGTTGGCAAAAATGCTTGTTCTGTTGAGGAAAGAAGGAAAGCTGGTAAAAAGCAGGTACAACTCTGCTTAATTCCCAACCAAAATGCTGAGCAATCTCTCAGTTTTGGTGCCTGACATCTGTRTGAAGATCAGGTGAATCGTGAGGCTGCTGCTTTGCTCAGGGGCTGCAGCTTCTCTGTGTATGAAGATTCCTTTCAGCTCCCCACTTTGCTGTCGTGAGCCTGGCCCTGCGCATGGAGCCGGGCACCTGGTCTCGGGTTCAGGCTGCTATCTGTTAAGGAAAGAGCAAAATGATTTTCTGCTCTTCGGGAGCAGAAGTAGGGAAAGCAAAGGATGATTGCAACTTAAAAAGTCTTCATCTTCCCTAGCAGTCTTCCAAAATTCTTTTAATCTGACTGTGGACAGGTTATATCCCTAATGGAGCCTAGGGAGCCTTGCTGCATAGGTGCTGCATAGGAAAGCAAGTTAAACCAGAGGCTTTGCTGTGCTCACACCTGTGAGGTGGCTATGAAAGGCATCTTTCCACCCGTGTGTCACAATCCTCCTGTCCCCTTTTCCTTTAAAAATGCTAGGTTAAAACTGAATAAACACTGCTGTTATTTTAGCGGTTAAAGTAATCCTGCTGGTCTCTTAAGTGGGACACAAGTGATGAGCTGGATCAGCTCTGTACAGAATAATCTTAAACTACCCGTTCTGTGCACAGAAAAACATACAGCATCTGGTGTAGCCGTTTGTAATTATGTTAAAAGCAAAGCATCAGTAGCAATGGAAGCAAACCCAGAGTAAATAGCAAAATCCTCTAGTGGACCCTTACTTTTATGCACGATTTCCTCCTTTCTTTCTCTCTCTCTCTCTTTCTCTTTTTTAAGGACTTTGATCTCTTCTGCTTTTCAAAAATTGTGCAATATAAGCACAGCTGCAAACATTGAACAAACTGATAAAAAAAAAATGCAGTTTGTCCTAAACCTCATCCGCAAATATGTAGAAAATTCCCCATTTGTTGAATAAACACTATCTTCTGGATTTTATGGTGCCCTAATCATGTTAGCGGTTTATAATAAATTAACTACATGTCCTGAAGTAATTCCCTAAGTTCAAGAAGCTGCTACAGAAATTGCTGTAAACCCTTGCAGCTTAGCAAAATGCATGGGGTATCGACATGAAATTCACTCGCTTTGGGGCTTGAAATCCAGTTTCTTTATTGCTAGGTGCCTCTGCAGACTAATTCATCCTATGATAGAAGTGAAGAACAATCAAAGATAAATTTTCCAGGGAAAAAAAGTGGCTTTGGGGGTACTTCTAATTTTTGTTTTGTTTTTCAACTACCTATTCAGATAGCTCAGGGGGCAAGCTGGGCCAGGTGGTGCGATTAAATAATAAAGAGCAGGTAACKTGCAGACACCTAGTAAATAAACTGCCAGCTCCCCTTAGCAGGAGCCTGGGCCATTCTGTGCGCTCCATGTCTATAACCCTCATCCTATGGGGTCTCCCTCGTGGTGGCCCAGCAAGATCAGGCTGAMTGAGCTCCTGTCGCTGAAGGAATTGAGCCTCTGCACGTGCAGGGGCCCTGGGATGTGGGGAATTGCTGCTACTCCCGTTTTCTAGAGGCAGGTGGGCTTGGCGAGAGCGGGAGTGGAGCTGGGGCTGAAAACCAAGGTAGGAAYGTTCTGTTAAAAATGGGATATGAGCAGAGCTGAAACATCTGGGTTCTGGGTGGAAGAGCTCTGTGCCGGCTATCTGGTTGGATGTGACCTGCAGAATGTTCTTGTCCTGCCGCAGAAGCTGCCAGGTGGGTGAATGGAGCCGCTTCCTGGAGAGCGGCTTCTCCGGAGTCCTGGCTGCCTTTTGGGAATGCGGGGAGGCTTCTGGAGAAGCTGTGAAAATGCAGGCTGGAAACATACTGGAGCMCTGGACTCTGTGGAGACTCCTTGATCCTGGTCTAAAATTACGTAGCATCCTTAATAAAGGGCTTAAAGGGCTTTTTTTCTTTTTTTTTTTTATTTCCTGTTATAAGGAAAAATATTGCAGTAACTGGCAAAATTGGAAATGATTACTCACGGTCAAAACTGTGCCTAGCTAATTAAACCTCTTAGCTGTTAAAGATATGGTAGTTTCGCTCCCACTTGAGAGCTTTAACTAAAGATTTGGCTATTCCATGTTTCAATATTTCACCTTGGGGAGACGTCCTGGCTCAGCCACAGCAGTTCCCATGGGAAGTTCCCGCAGCTTTCCGCACTGCCCGCCATCAGTTTTCTGCCATCCTAGCAGAAAGGAGCCCGCGTGAGAGCTGGATGCTCTCACAACACGAGGTTGTTCAGCGTAACGTCTTCTGAAGCAGCCGGGTTTCTCTGTCTGTCCTTGCAGAGACCGGGTCGGAAGACATCGACATCCTCCCGAATGGACTGGCCTTCATCACCTCCGTAAGTGTCTGCGCTGCTGCCAGGGCAGCACTCGCCCGTTCCCTGCAGGAGCAGGAGGTGCAGCCTGCCAGGTGGTTGCCTCTCTCCCTATGCATGCGGCTGCTGAGGAATAGGGCCAATTCCAGGCCYGAATTCCCAAGGAATTAGCCGGCCTAGCCAACTAATTCCCCCTCAGCCAGCRATTCCCGCTTTCTGAGCGAGTGCATTTGTCACCTTAGAAGTGGTGGTGGTGGCTCTAACACGCGTATCCCACTGCAGTTGCTCATCTCCTTGCATAACCTTGATTTTCTCTCATGCAGCTCACTTGAAATGCCAAAYATCTCCCTTGTTAAAAATGAGTGCAGATTTACTATGCTAAAAAAAATACATTGTGTGCTCAATGTTCATGTGGGGTTCTCTTTTTTTTGGGGGGGGGGGGGTGGAGCATGTTAGGATTTATGTTTTCAGGCTTTTCTTTGCAGTCAAGAGGCTAGAAATTGCTCTCTAAAACAAAACCTGTGATTTTCATTTATGTGCTCTAGGGCCATCAGCAATTTTGCCAAGTTCATGACCCAAATGGCAGCTGCTGCACTGCTGGTGTTCACTGGGGCTTCACTGTGTCTCTGTGTTGAGCGCTCAACTGTGCTGGGCTTCCAGCTTTTCCCCCAATTTCCAACCATGGGGGGGACATGAACTGTGATGTGGGCACCATGGGGGAGAGCAGAGCCTGTCCCTGCTCTGCTTGCTTTGGGGCACAACAGGCTGAAGCTGGAGGGGTCCTGATGTGTGATTGCAAGGCCAGACAGGGCTTCAGCATTTTGAGTCTTGTTATGCTCCTCTCACCTTTCCTGCTGGAATGATCATAGTCTATTTTGATTTTACAGGGGTTGAAGTATCCAGGATTGCCTAACTTTGCACCGGACAAGCCAGGTGAAATATTTTTGATGGATTTGAATGAAGACAATCCAAGAGCAGTTGAGCTGAGAATCAGTCCTGGGTTTGATGTGGCGACATTTAACCCTCATGGGATCAGCACTTACATAGATCAAGGTAAAGAGAGCTTTAATTGGAGGTGGCATCAAATCTCAACCTAGGGAGCRCAAGCAGGAATCCCTCTGCTGCTTGCATTGCACTCCCAAGAGCCTGACTTGGTAGGAGGGAAGAAGGTTTTCGGATGGGAAGGTGTTCTATATATTGAAAGAAAACACAGAAGATGTTTSAAGTGTTGAAACCACCTCAAGTTTGTTTTAGTCACCTCTTTCTCACATAGGAGCTTAAGGATATTCAAGAGACGTGCTCCACAGTCCAGTAGTGACCAAAATGGGGATTTTTCTGGCTAAAATGTAAATCATAGATGCAGAATCTATAGTCTGCATGGCAATCTAGTTTACATGGCAATTCTCAGGAGGGAGAAAGGCCAAACCAAGGTTGGGGATGTGGATCTGGTTGCACTGGGGTCCTGCTGTATGGAGTGGCTGCTTTGTCCTTCTGCCTCTGAAAAGCCATGAGCTAAATGCACCAAACCAACATGTTCTCTGTAATGAGGCTGCATCAGAGYTGTGGATGCTTGGAGATTCAAGCAGTTACAGAGAAAGGGAGTGAAATTCAGCTGTTTCTATTTTCTTTTTCTGTTTTAGATGACTCTGTGTACCTCTTTGTTGTGAGCCATCCACATCACAAGAGCACAGTAGAAGTATTTAAATTTTCAGAAGACGATCGTTCACTTTTACATCTGAAAACAATTCGACATGACCTTCTGCCAACGTATTGGTTCCAAGTACACCCTTCCCCCCTCTAAGAATAGGCTTCTTTTGATAAAACCCGAAGTAAAGTAATTTAATCTGTAGAGTAATATTAATAAGAGAGCTTTTCTCTTTCAAATGGCTTTCCTATTTCTCTCATTAATTACTTCTTATCTGTGTAATAAAGTACTGTGTTTTTACCCTCTCTTTTGTGAATGAGAAATATGAATAGTCGTGAAACATCACTAACCTCTGCTGACCATTAACGTCTGCTGATTGATGGTAGTGAATTATCTYAGTTTGGCATCCTTTTCTCCTCATCTTCTCCTGTAACCCAGTCGTAGTTCACTGTATATATGCATCTTCAGGCATTCTGCCATCCTGAATTTGCTACATAGTAGAAAACTTGTTCATTTTCACTATTTTTGTTTGTTTTCTTGTCTCATTGATGCAAAATGATTGCAATACTAAGGGAGCTTGAAAAATTAAGTTGCTACAACTTCTAGCAATTCTCTGCTTTACAGTTGAGTGTAACAGAGAGCAAAGTCTCTGTGGGCTTGTAAACAGGTAACAAAATCACTGATTAATGTCCCGAGGTGTGTTCAAGTCTCAGCACTTGAACTCTGGCACATATAAAGCAAATGGAAGTAAAAATCGTTTAAATAACATGGTGTGTATCTGAAATGCCAGCTGTTTTTGCAGCACTTTTTGAGTAACAGTATCCCATCTGAAACTTCTTCATAGCTGTCATTTAATTCTTTTTTTTAAATTAATTTCTCTTTCTCCATCCTTTCTCTTTTTTCTCTCTCTCTTTTTTCTTTTTGTTTTTTAGTGTGAATGATATAATAGCTGTAGGACCAGACAGCTTCTATGCTACCAATGACCGCTACTTCACTGACCTCCTCTTGCTATTCTTGGAGAGGTTATTGGGTTTGCCGTGGACAAACGTTATTTACTACAGTCCAAAAGAAGTTAAAGTAGTAGCAGATGGGTTTTATTCAGCCAATGGAATTAACATCTCACCTGATGGAAAGTAAGTTTCTCCTTGCCTCTGACTTGGTGGGATCACTTGAAAGAATCCTCATTTGTGCATTTAGTTCCTCTCTGGTCGAATTTTGAATTGAGGTTGAATTGTGAATTGAGGTTCCTCTGTAAAATAGAGGCAAAATGAAGTGTTTGTAGACCAAAAGTAAAATGYCTCTCTGTCTATATAGGCAGTGTAAGTTAAATGTCTCTCTGTCTATATAGGCAATGTTCTCTGCTTTATGTGTTCTGACATGGAGTGATATCAAAGGCTGCTGCATGTTAGCCAGCTGATGGGGCAGTTTGTTTATATTGCTTGCAGCATATGTTTGGCACAGCATTTCTCCTGAAAGTGGGGAATGCTCCACAGTCTTAGGCTGTACGAGGGCATTAGCTGGTTATTAGGGGGGKTTTAAAAAGCAAAAGAGTCTATTTGTGTGCCTAGTTGTCCAAGGGCAGCTTCAGAGCGTGGCAGTGGAGGAGGTGGCCCGGCCTGAAACTGCATTAGTGCCTCAGCACGTTGGCCTCAGGTCACCCTGTGGCCTGCCTGGAGTTTCCGCTGGGATTCCCCGTGGGAAGAGCTGGGCTTGTGCATGGGGAGCCGACTGCTTTGGGCACCTGCTCGCTCACAGCCATTGCTAAGAGGTGCTTTCTTTCGAAGGTACATCTATGTTGCAGATATCATGGATTCTTCGATCCATGTTATGGAGAAACACGCCGACTGGAACCTCAGCCACGTGAAGGTCAGTGAGGAGCTGTGGTCCTGCGAGGGGGCACCTTAGTCCTTGTGGGCACTGCAGGTGCCCCTGCGCTCGCTGGTGTCACAGAGCTCCCGCCAGTGCCTCACAGGGATCCCGCGGGAGGAGGAGTCTCCTTGGGTGGGAGYGGGCCACGGAAGGGGCGCCCTTGAACGGGCTTGAAGCCACCCACAGGGCAGAGCTTGGAGCGGGACGTGGCCGCGAGGAGGCAGAGGAGCCACGGGCCTGGTGGAGGGAATAACGAGAACCTGTTCTTCACTMAAGGTTTTGTGAAGATGTCCACTCGGATAAGTCTACTGATTATGACTGAAAATTGGGGTGTTATAAGGAGCTTCCAGGGCTGCTGATGGCTTCAACTTCTCTGTTCTCTGTTTTCGTTTTCTTCCGTGTTGGGTAGGTGCTGCAGCTGGACACACTAGCCGATAACTTATCTGTTGACCCCTCCACTGGAGACATCTGGACAGGATGCCACCCCAATGGTTTTAAGCTGCTCAACTACAATCCTGAAGATCCTGCCGCCTCTGAGGTGTGTTCTGGGAGATGTTACTGGTCTCTGGGATTTGCCTGTGGCAGAAATTTGCTGTGTTCAGCTTATCCTGGCATAACATGTGGGGCCTGAGCAGCCTTGGTGAGAGCAAAGACCTCCCAGGTACTCAGCCTGTAGCTTCTGGTCTTGCATGGAAAACCTGAGTAATATACATGCAGCTAACAACCTCCTACAAAGGTACATTGGAGACGATAACGGCGTAATTTCCATTTAGCTCTTCAGTCCTTGTGGGCTCCTGAGGCTGCTTTCTGTGCAGCTGCGCCTGCACAATCAGGTTTTGATGCACAGTGCTAATTACTGAGCCAGCACCTCACTGCAAAGCAAAAACACCCACTGAGTGCCAGGCAAGACCAGAAGAGTCTCATTGTGAAGACTGAGTGGTGCAAGTGCAGCGCAGATGTAGCTGACRCTGTAATTCTGTTTTCCTTGGGGACCGGGGAGGTGCTTGCAGCGCAGCACTAGCTCTTGAGCGTGCAGGTGCCTGGTTGGTGTCTCCTTGGTTTTAGTGTTGTAGTGAGCTTTCCACAGGACACTTGTCAAAATGATCATGTTTAGCAGCAGTCTGCATTATTTCTAACCTCAGGCAATTGTTTACTCTCTCTGGAAAACGTAAGAACACAAGTAACAACTAGGCAACGCCTAGCCTGGAAAAAACCAAGCCCATTCCTAAGGCTGGGAGGACTCCCTTAGTGGGACGCATCAGCTGCTGCAGCAGTCCTTTAAAACGGCCCCCGGCCTCAGCAGGYGCCTTTCCCTGGCTCCCTCCCCGCTGCAGGTGCTGCGGATCCAGGACATCCTGTCGGAGCGGCCGACGGTGACGCGCGTCTACGCCAACGACGGCTCGGTGCTGCAGGGCAGCTCGGYGGCGGCGCTCCACAGGGGCCATCTGCTCGTGGGCACCGTGTTCCACAAGGCGCTCCACTGCCAGCTATAGCCCGGCCCGGCAGCGCGACGGCGCCCGCGGCAAGGGTTTCATCCCGGGAGAACTCACGTAGTTCCTGCTAAATCGGCTACTTACAGGACGCTCGCAATAAAGGTTAACCAGAGTCATGGTCAAGTGCTTTAGGTTTCATCTGCAARAGGGAAAGGAAAGTTTTATGCAATAGTAAAGACACTGGAATTTAAGGCGAGTCATTAGCGTTTCTCTCCGTAAGCTGGACGACTCTAAGTCATTAAGGAGTTTAAGAATAAACTTGAAATTCAAATTGTGATTGTGAAGAGCTGAAATTGTCAGACCTGGAAYTTTACCTGTTGTGATTGCATTTCCGCTTCTTTTCTTAGAGAAAACTGATTTTTTACATGAGAATTGCTAATTAATGTCTGATGCACTTGCCCTGTCACCGATCCTTGGACTTTCCTTAGGGATTGTGCTGGGGCCCTTTTGCTGAACCTTCTTGCCAGGCTTCCCTAACACTTCAGGAAACAGTGGAAGGAGAATTAGTGTTATTTCAGCCCCACTGATTTACTCTTTTAAAGACATCAAATTAGCTTACATTTAAGTGTTTTAAAACACTGTAGCTGTCTCTTTATTTTCATAAACTTGAATTAATTCTACTAAGGAAAGAGGGTATCCCGTTTTGGGCATGGCTTCCTAATGCTTCTCCCAGAGGGAGTCTAAAGAAGCCTTTTTCCTGACGGGTGGGACACAAGCCCGGGGCTGTGGGGAGGCCCGCGCTGCGCTGCAGCCTGGGGGGCGTTCGCGGGCGCTTGGCTGCAGCGCCTGGCTCTGCGCGGGGCCGGCGTTCGCCTTTCCCAGGGAACGGGGCTGTTCCCGCGCACAGAGCGGCGCTTCCCTGCCCCGGCGTGCACGGGGGGGCACCCACAGCGCCGGCTTGTGCGCTCTGGGAAGACCTACCCAGCTTGCCGGCCAAGGCTGCTTCTGGAGCGCTGTCACCATCCCTTCCTGCCAATAAACTGGGCTCTGTCCAGCTCATCCCACGGATTCCTCCCTGCCCCGGCACGCTCAGGCGATGGGATCAGCTCAGAGGTCCAAGCATTTTACTGATTGCTGTGTGGGATCATCTCTCACAGCCTTCCCCATGGCCCTGCAGAGCTGGCTACCAACACAACCGCCTTCCATCCCGGCCCTTTGCTTCACCCGGCTTTCGGGCCAGCCAGRCTAGCAGGGCCTCAGGAATGCAGCCTGCAGCAACTCCGGCTTTGTCTCTTCTTCCCTGGCCACTTCCCTCCCTCCAGCACTTTCTCCAACTTCCCTGCGAAGCCGCAAGCTTTCCTGGAGGAAGCTGCAGCCCATTTGCAGTCCCGAGGAACACTTACCATCCTCAGAGCTCCAGCAGCCGATAAACAGGTCAATGTGGTTCTGAAGGAAGTTCTCCGGATAGAGGCAGGTTGTGGGATTGATTTACTTGTGATCAGCTATAAAGCTCATGGGGACGCATTTCTCGAGAGTTATTTTAGGCTTTGACATGACTTGTTCTTAAATAAAGCATCATGCTCTGGAGAGGTAACGTTTTAAAGCAGGGCTAGTGAGACAGCTAAAGCACTGACTGGTTTACTTTGCGGTTGTGGAAGGCTATTATCAGTGTTTGCCTCACCACTGCTAAAAGCAATGGATGGAAAATTAATTTTATGATTTCCTGTAACCAAAACCTCTTCAGATGGGTAAATCTAGATGATGTTGGGTTTTATCAAGATTTTCCCACTTTTTTAATTGTTTCTGGCCATTCAGAAAATAAAGAATGTGATTACTTGTTACTGACTTTGCTTTTTTTTTTTTTTTTTTAAAAAGTACTATTTTAAAAGCATTAATGGAAGCGTTCCCTGTGGGCTGCTTGTATGTTGGCTGGCCGTAGTTCTTCCGGAAGGGGAGGCCAGGCCGGCGGAGCTAAATCCCCTCCCGCTGGCGGAGGAGGCCGGGAGGCCTCGCGCRGAGCCGTGGCCTCCAGGAGAAGGCGGGAAGGGAGCGGGCGCCGGACAGGAGCCATGGTTGCAACTCCCGCTCCGCCGCGGAGGCCGCTCCGTCATCCCAGTTCTCCCACGTCCCGCTGCCCGACCAGGCACGGGAGGCGCCGGAGCGGCAGGGGGGGAAGCTGCACCTCAGGTCCGGCCTCCGGCACCAAAGCGGCAACGGCCTGCGGCCTGCGGCAACGACCACGAGCAGCAAGGCCTAGCGCGCTCGGAAGAGCCAGGCCTCAGAGCAGCAAGGCCTAGCGCGCTCGGAAGAGCCAGGCCTCAGAGCATCAAGGCCTAGCGCGCTCGGAAGAGCCAGGCCTCAGAGCAGCAAGGCCTAGCGCGCTCAGGAAGAGCCAGGCCTCAGAGCAGCAAGGCCTAGCGCGCTCGGAAGAGCCAGGCCTCAGAGCAGCAAGGCCTAGCGCGCTCAGGAAGAGCCGGGCCTTATTTTGGGCTCCGTTATGAACTTATCTTGTTGTGGGTGGAGGTGGCGGGTCCTTCCTTCCACCTTCTCGCAGGCGATGCCAGTATCCTAACATCCGTGMCGCAGCTGGAGCCTGGGCTCGGGATGCTCCCCATCCAGCCTAAGGGCAGAGGATTTGGCCTAGATTTTGCCACATGTAAATCCACGGATAGAACAAGGCAAACTGGAGTCYGGGCCTTTTGCTGCTTCGTAATTTCAAGATTTGCTCAAGTGCAAAAATAAAACTAATGATATATTAAATGTGTTCAGCTGGAGGTCTGCTGGAGTTTGAATCTGGGAAATGGCCATCGCAATTAAAACTAATCTACACTTGTGTATAAAATAATAAAACATTCCACATAACAAAACTTATGCAGCTCTCTTCAAACCTCATAAAAAATGGACTAACAGCAATGTGGAGGTAGCCTATTTTTACATGGCCGTAAAAAACCACTGCAAGTTACATTTTATCCTTCATTATGAAAATGGCCATTCTCCTTCCTTGGTGTTTTTCTCGTTTCTTTCTATGTAATCATAGACTGTTAATGGGCTTCAACCTGAGCTATATGTATCACACAATTTTCCCTAAGAGTTGGGATTCAAAGCAGAAGGAAGGAAGGAACGGATGGCCAAGGCTCTGGCACGTGCAGGAGCAGCTCTCCAGCCCTGCTTGCAACTCAGCATCCCCTCTGCGGCGACCAGCAAGCGAGGAGGACAGTGAGGACTCGATGCAAATTCTAATAAAGATTCAGGATTTCTCATTTTATTGCATTCGTTGTCTAACAACAATAATACTCATTGGCAAGAAATTTATTTACACTAACAAATTAATTTTAAACCACAAGGCTTTTCTTGTTTGTATTTAAACCGTAAGAAAACAAAGGGCCACCATGTTTTTATTTTGATGCCTCCAAATAACTAAATATTAAAGAATGTTGGGTTTTTGGGGGAAAACTCAACAACCTAGAKAAGTTCATATTAACCAAGCACAAGAGAACAAGCTCAGACATGGCACTACTGGGTCTTCCATGCAGATGATTAGACAGCAAGATGTACAAACAAAAACTCCAGAATAACATGCACTTCATTTACATTTGACCTCTTAAAAAAAAAAGAGAAAGAAGAAAAACGAAGCGCAACGACCTCCTCCTACCATATAAAAAGATAAGAAGCCAATTTTTACAGAGAGCACAGTGCATTTAAGTCTTGTAGCTGCCTGATCTTCTAGCAGTATGTGACAGACTCCTCAGCTACCAGCGAGTTACCACTGCACCAGGACTGGCAAATACAGATGCTGTAGGCAAGACAGCAGATGTGTAAGGGAAGGGACACATGGATAGAAGGGAGGTTCACGGTGCATTCCCCATTTCCAAATGTCCTGTTCWTGCCTTGTGGTTGGTGCCCTGTGCTCCCTGTTGCTTTGGACTATCTATCTCATCTATCACCTCATGTCCCCAGGCTGCAGAAAGCCCCTTCCCAACTCAAACTTCCATTTTACTAAACCAAACGATCAGTTCCCAAGCATCCAAGCTTGCAGATAAAGAGGCAGCACCCGGCACTAAGGCCAAACCTTCCAGGGGGGCACAGCTTGAGTCATGGCCAAGCGCCTCCAGCAGAAGCACCAGTCCCACTGCTGGTTATGAGGAGGGATTGGAGGGCTCAGTGTGACAGCTGTGGTGGCACAGCTTTGAAAAATCACACGTTTCACAGGTGGAAAACGAACAGAATAAAATACATACAGGGGGTTAACCACAAGGACTGTGCAACTTGCAAATGACCTAYGGTCACCTGTGACCACTGGGTAGGTCACTCCCGACACCACTGACAATCCTGCTTGGCAATGAGCTGCTTAAAACACTCCAAAGGAAGTCAAAACTGGGATTACAAAACATACAAACATTGCTTTTTCCTAAAACACTAACACGCTGGTAAATCAATCCTGCCAGAAAAACAGAGGACAAACATGCAGAAAGACACACAGAAGACAATTCTGTCTAGGGTTTTGGCCAAACGTTAAAATCCTCTGATCAGCCAAACACGTAACACATCCCAAGCAAGCAGCGGGCAAGGCGGCGAGCCCGGCGAAGGGAGCGTGCACCGGGCAGAGCTCGGAGCTCTGCCGAGATCCCGCGTSGATCCGCGCCCCGGGATGGGTGACGTGGATCAGGTGCCTACAGCTCCACAACTCACCGTTACCGACAYGCTCACTGCTACTAACGGCAACGCAGTGCAAACCTGTAGGACAATGTATGTGTGTGCATCGGCATGTACACACACAAAGCCATACGCATTCATTTAAAGAAGAATCAAGCTCCAAACACCACCACTTAAACATTTTCCTTTCCAGAAAGACTGATTTATTTCCTTATTAACCAATCACTCCTTCAACAAAACTAAACCAAAAAACTGCTTTGTGCACTTTGCCTGTTTCAACTGTTAAAGACTTATAAGTTAATCCAACATGTGCCTGTTTTCTCAAACACCTGTTTTTATCAGTGTTTTGGACCACAGCTGAGGTTTCCTGAGGTTTTCATGCAAGGGGGAGCACGGGCTGAGGGAAGCGCCGCTGAGGGGACCCAGCCCCTCCATCCCTTAGCTCCGTGACAGCGCAGGGAAGAAGCCACCCCTGGAAAAAGTAACTTGGGGTTTAGCTTTCTCTTGGACAGGGCAGTAAATGTAAAAACATTTTAACATTTGTGCTACAATATGCACGCTCTCTGTAAATGCACTACTAAGAAGTAAACACAACTTTTCATTCTTGCAAGCCTTCCTTAACTCCGGCAGTAACAAACAGTATGGGCTGCACTGCAGAGTTTTAAAGAGTGACAACTGTCTACGTGAAAACTTCTGATTTCCACACTGTAACCAGACCAGTTCTCGGCCATCCACGGTTAATGATCATCCTTCTCCTTCCTACAGCAGCGCTGCATTCTGCGCTACTCAAAGTGGGGTTTCTTGCCTTGACTTTAAGAGGAAACCAACTCCTGCTCCAAGATCAGCATGCACCATTGCCCCCTGCACCCACCAGCACGGGAGGCTGCAGGTGAAGGGGCTGCAGAGGCCGGGGCTGCTCTGCGGCGGCCGCAGCAGCAGGACCCCGCGTCGCTCGGGGTCAAGCACGTCGGGGAGAGTCGGGGGCAGGAGAGCTACCGCACAGGAACTCCTGTGTGGCAGCTCCTGTGAAAACTCAGCTCTTGTTGCATCCCTGCAGCAGGCTACAGTCAGGGCAAAACACGTATCTTTGGGAAAAAAAAAGGGAAAAGAAAAAGAAAAAAATGCAGGAGTATCGCACTGTGATACGATAGCTCTGTTCAGCACTTTCCTATGAGTTGTTTGTCTATTCCAAGAGGCTCGGCCTACCATGACTCCCACTGGAGACAGATGGCTACGATGCCAGCACCCCTGGGCAAAGCTGATGTGCTGAGCACTGCATAGGCCAGGCTTTGCACTGCATAGGCCGCATTCCCTGGGCAAAGCTGATGTGCTCAGCACCACAGGCTGGACTCTCTGCATAGGCCGGGCTCGGTACCACCCAGGCTGGGCTCTTGCACAGGCCGGGCTCAGCACTGCACAGGCCGGGCTCAGCACCGCGCAGGCTGGGCTCAGTACCACACAGGTCGCACTCTCTGTACCACACAGGCCAGGCTCAGCATCGCACAGGCTGGGCTCTCCACAGAGGCCGGGCTCAGCACCGCCCAGTCCAAGCTCTCAGCACTGCACAGGCCGGGCTCAGCACTGCACAGGCTGGGCTCAGCACCGCACAGGCTGGGCTCAGTACCACACAGGCCAGGCTCAGCATCGCACAGGCTGGGCTCTCCACAGAGGCCGGGCTCAGCACCGCACATTCCAAGCTCTCAGCACTGCACAGGCTGGGCTCAGCACTGCACAGGCCGGGCTCCTCGCTCCTCATCCCGACTCGCCTGGCACCCTGAAGCCGGAGCTTTAGTGCTGGGGTGAGAGGGCTGCAGGCACCTCAGGGTAATGTCTGAGTCACGGTACCTTTGGCAGGCTGGGACAGGGGAAGGAGCCACCCCTCTCTTCAGAAGCTCATCGCAAATACTAGCTATTTTTTTAGGGCTCAAGTAACCACCATCTTTCCAAAGTCCCATTTTCTATTAACTCCTCTTTCTTCACTGCAGCTTATCTCTTCACCTTGTCAGAAACGGGATGAACGTATGTACACACGGCACTAACTCACCCACAGGAGGACAATTAACGGAACCGCCTCCCAACTGCAACAGCAGAAGCCAACAGGGACATCCAGCCAGGAGGGCCGAGCCCACGGCTGGCATGGAGGCACCGTCGGAGGAGCAGGAACACGGAGCTGCCTCCACAGGGCCTTCCAGGCCCTTGCACCAGCCAGCACAGTCAAAACTGCTCTAGCTCCACCAATAAACATGAACGAGTAGCTTACAGTTACTGCAGCACGGGCGCCGAAAGCCTCTCCAGTCATTTAGCGTGGCGTGTTTGTTTCTTCCTCTTATACAGAAACACACATTGGTTTGACTGAGCATTTGTACAGCAAATTTTAAATTCATAATGATGAGAGACATCTATATATTCTGTTTCGTATAGGCCATTTCAGAATACAAGGGGGAAAAAATGCAACTCAACTTTAAAAATCTTATGGAACTTAAGGTCTTAAATGTCTTAAAAACCTTTAAGGTCTTAAATGTCTTAAACTACACTGCTCTTAAAACCATAATCCATGGACATTTCCATATGTCCCCTAACTGAGTTGCTATATTTAACAAAAGGAACCACAAATCTCTTTTTATCACAAAAACAAGAGTGAAACTCTTGACATTGCTGGGTTTGCTCTGTTTTTGGGTGTTAATCCATACACATTTTAGGTTTTTATTTTAAATCTAAGTTGCCATTTTAAGTCAGATTTTCTTTTTAAAACGGAGAATAACAAAGTGACATTACTGCTTATCAATAAAAAAAGGAATACTTGAAGAACTTAGTCAAATTAGTTATTCTGCAGAGTAAGAACATGATTTATAAAGAGATTAAGTAGGCACTGTTCTAAGCAGCAAGAAAAAAAACTCCTCAGTGTCTAATGCCAAGCAATCTGCTCAAGTTTCTAAGAAAATGAAAAAAACAAAATGGGATACTTCCTTAGATTACTATATACAGCCACTTAATGTAAACATAACTTAAAGAGAAAATCATCACTGAATGCATATAGGAACTTTGCACTTAAAATATTAAATTTCCAGTTTCTTCCAGATAATTTTCTTACTTGTATATAAATCTATAAGCTCCTAAAATAACTGCACACTAGTTTCACAGAGCTCCTATTACTAATTTGTATATTTTTCCTCCTACAAAGAGTGCAGAAAGATTCACTTCAATATGGAATTTTCACTAACAGATATATATTTTTTTGCCATTTGTCTCTTTATCTCAAGAAAAAATATTACAAGTCTTCATAAATATTAGGAAGTATCTTTTACCACAACTTCATTGTTTTTATATATGAATAAAGTATATATCAGAACCGTGTAGAAATTGGATGTGGAAGGAAAAATAAAGCTAATAGTAAGTAATTAATTGGGTTGTGTATTACTTTTAAATGTATTAGGCTCTATCAGTTTACACATCATTTTACATGTCAAGAAACTATTATGATTGAACTGAAAACCTAACATTCCATACTACAAAACTCAACTACAAACATTGCACCCCAACTGCCTCAAATCTCTGAGCTCAAGAGCTTTACAGACAAAAATCCGAATGTCAAAGTGCAGAACAGAAGCCAAGCTCAACTGAAACAAAGATTTGCTTTAAAATAATGCAATATTTCAAACACATTTTAGGCTGTCAATTTTTTAAGTTCAAGTTTCTGACTTTGCATCAACAGCTTAAGTAATGTACGTGTTAGCATGACTGAGGGGATGGAGCCTGCAACTTCCAGAATGCAGGAAGGGATGTTCCCAAACTACAAATGCTGCAACAGAGTTTTCTTTGACTATAAAGCAATACAGTAAAACATTTGAATTTGTACTGTGGATACTTGCCYGCTGTCCTTCCATTCTTTTGAAGAAATACTGAATATCTGAATATGTTTAAGAGTATTCTTTGAATACTCTTCTTGATACTATTGATCTTCATATAGTGCAAGATATACTGTTTGCTTCTGTCATAGGCAAAGCCTACACACCAGCTTTGTCAGTGGCCTCATATACAGCAGAAAAACAGAAATCTCTCAAGCATGTAACACAGCACCAGTTAGATTATCCAAGCATTCTACATCCTGTGCCTAAAATTTCTTTTTTTTTCTTTTTTTTTTTTTTTTTTGTGGGGCTAAACACATTAATCATAACATTGAATATATGGCAGCTTTGGATTTAGTAACCTTCACCTGCATGGTAACATTGATCTTAATAGCAATGTACTGAATTTTTATTTTAACCAGAATCCCTCTTCTTCCTCTTCTTAAAGTGCACTTCTTTAAAAACTGAAGTCTTTAACAGACTCGAGTTTGATAAACGTTTCCACTGACAACTTGATAACAGCACAGCACAAAGCTTGTTCTCCCAGTGCTTACTGGAGAACGAATCTGAAGATGTGGTGCTTTCCTTGAAAAAAACAGAGCAAAACAAATCCAGTTTCCATTCAAAACACATGAAAAAGAAAGCAGTGTGCTATAAGAAAGTTACCTACACACACTGGGAGCACAATGAAATTTATACAGATCTATATGCCGTGCTCTAGATAGAAATTCATCCTTGCTCAGATACCTAAAGGATAAATGTTATCCTCAGATTTCTGTGTAAACCCACATAATCATTTAAGGCTTTGCCTCCTTCCTGGATTAAACTACTGTACAGTTAACAGAAAGAGGTTCATGTCCTGTCTTTTACCCAGGGGCAACACTGACTCTCTTGTCTTTATCTCCAGTGTATAATAAGAAGTCTCTGAGTAGTTCCATTTCCAGAGCAGTGTCACTTCAAGGTACTGATGCAAGACGAAACTCCAGCAGACAGAACCGAGTATCAAAACACTGCAAAGAAGTCAAAATTCCAGTCAGAAAGTTAAGTCAGCTCTACTGGAGGGAGAACAGCTCCTTCTACTCAGCTGAACGAAATTTCCCAGTCGTTCTGTCCGGCCACCCTGCTCGGCACACGTGCAGCAGGACGCGCTCCTCAGCATCTCGCTGGCTTCTCAAGTGACCCAACACACAGAGAGAGCTCAATAGAGGAGAGTAGTTTGGAAGGAAGCAGCGCCGCACAAGTATGAAATCTGTTAGCCATCAACAACAACAAAACCAACTGAGGGTCTGGGCTTGTTTAGCATGGCAACAACGAGTGTGAACCGAATATGTAGGAAAATAAAACTACACAACATAAATTTCCCTACTCATTCTATCTATAGCCCCGTTTCTGTGTACAATACTCTTGTGTAGTGAATACAAGAAGGCTGGAGGGCACCTGCTTGGGTGAGAGTTTCTCTTCCCTTGACGTGCCTCCACGTTAGGAGCACAGCAGTCCTGCTTGTCACTGCTCGGTAGTGCCCTCTGTCGCATCTGATGGAGACTTGTCTGTTCTCTTTGATTTCCTCTGCAGCTGCTCTTGTTCCTTCTTCCTAAGCTTTTCCCTTTGCTTTTCCATTTTCTCTTGAGCTTTGCGAGCTTTCTCCAGGGATGTTTTCATTTCCTTTAACTTCTTTTTAATGACTGCTCGGTCCTGGGAAGATGCCACACCAAGAGCCTGAGACAGAGAAAAACAAATGAAAAAAATAGTAGTAGTAATTCATACGCTTTCATCTATCATCATTTATTCTTATTCTAGCAGTAACTCTTTGTAAGTAGAAGACTAATACAACTAAGCAAATCTGAGATACATGCAGATACATTACTGAAGCATAAGCAACATTATTTTATATTCTTGTAGTAATTTCCATACGTTCCATTTCTAGAACATGAAAGAAATAGTTTCATTGCAAACCAAATTTGGCTGTATTGGTTTCATTTATCCAATGTGGCATAGCAAGATAAACAAATTGCCTGAAGTCTTCTACGTCTATGCAGAATAAGACTTCCCAATTCCCAMTGGTGCCCTGTAGTCAAAAATATTTTTATTCTTGCAAAAATCCTAGTGTGAATGAAATGGTAAGCACAAAATTTCATAATGGAAGGGCTCCCAACTTGAAACAGCAGGATTTTGACTTTCAGATAAGCTACACAGCTCACAACTCCTATCTGAAATTGTTTTTTGAGAAATATTCCCACTGCCATAAATAGAACACACTTCATATATCGAAACTGTATCTAGTTCTAACACAGCACAACTGCTGTCCAACCTAAGCTGTTASTATCATAGTAATCCAATCTTCAGTAGCTGCTTCTAATGTATTTCTATTTACTATATTCTGTGAAATGYTCTTTTGTGAAACACAGCTGGATGAGATGTGCATGCAAACTCCACTTGTACATGCTGCTATATGAGTAATGCATGGAAATGTGGATACACTCTATACACCCATAGTTTTCACAAAGCAAACATCCTCTGCTTCTGGACTTCTGAATCTAAATGCACATGGGAATTTTTGCAAAGTGATGTTGTGACAATCAGTCATCTACTTTGTGTTTATTAGTCCAGTCTGTTATCATTCTATGCACAGGAATTCTCTATTTTCCTGCAGAATTCTTACTTCAAGATCTCAAGTGAAAATAAACAATACAGTTAGTCTCAAAGTCCAGACAGTCAATTACCTTGAGCTTACTCCCATCCAGTTGAAGGAGATGCTCCCCATTAATGTTCTGGGCACTGAATTCAGAAACATACTGCTCAAGGTTGAGGCTCATTAACCAGTGGGAAACCTGCTGCACGCTCCACTCCTGCACAGCACGATTCTGATACTGACTGTGTTTAGGAGACTGTCCATCATCGAGGATCTGTGACAAAAAGACACTGCATTATTATTAAAGGATAACACGGACTAGTCATAGCATTCTTCTCAACAAACCATCAGCATCAAAGCAGAGGTATCTGTATTATCTTGATACTGCTATATTAACTATTTTGCACTATTGTATCACCTCTGTATCCATCCAATTTATCAAAGAGTTGGTACAAGGTACCTAGGCAGTGTACAATTTATAAACATTTTATATATATATATATATATATATTTATCCATTTATAAACAGAAGAAAAGGGAACTGTCATTCTTTTTAATGCAAACAGAGACTGAAATGGCTGGGTGGCACAATTCAATACAGGTATGCTCTAGTTAGCTCTTGAGAATTTAATCCTTCAAATTCAAACATTTCTAAAGGATGCAAGGAATTCTGCACGCACTTCTCAGGTGCATTCGCAAATCTCTATGGTGTGTTTAAACTATTAAGACAGAAAATTCAGGAAGAAAAAAAAAATGCCTTCAGAACACCATGCTAAAGTTCCAAGTTATGACATAAAACAGCCAGTGAGACTGGTAGTATCTGTGGAAGACTGAGACAACACAGAGAAACGGTCAAGAAAACACAGAGGCCGCCCGTCGCCAGCCTGGGCCCTGTTCTGAGCACATTTTGCTGCCGAGAGACCCGCGGAGCAGCAGCACCAGGAGGGCTGCGGGGCTCAGGGGCCGCAGAGGCGGCGCCGGGGCCCTCCACGCTGATTCCTCCCTGCACACAGGGGGTGCCAGCGGGGCCCGAACCCCAGCTCCTGCGTTCAGCCCCGGGCAGCGGCGTCGGCAGCAGCAGCTGCTTCCCTCAGGGATGGGGAAAGGCCCTCGCGGCTCCSTTCGCCTTCCCTCAAAGGCAGCACGAGCCCCGTCCAGCGGACGCTTGGCCTTGGGGATTTGGGCTGAAACGGGCCCCTCTCGCCTTCCAATATGGCCCCGAAAATGCCATTTGCTCTGGCCTCGCGAGCTCTTGGCAGAAAGGAAAGGAGAGCTACAGGCAGGGCGAGGGGAGCCGGTGACCCCTGCACGTTGTGCTTAACCGGGGGGATGTGCCACGCAGCAGGGCAGAACAAGAAACGCGGATCTGCAAATGAGACACGCCTCGGCACGCCATGGTCGCACAAGTCACCACAAACAGCTCACTGGTATCTCACCTCATCATCAATCATATCCAGGCTCTGAGTGAGGGAGCAACAAAGAAATGGAAAAGAAAAGCATTATAGAAACAAAATACAGAACATGTAACAGCATGTCAGAGTTCAGGCAAGGGCAGCACCAAGATTTGCAAATGGATAGGACTACTTAAAAACAAAGAGATTTATTAAAAAAAAAAAAAATCATTTCCAGAAGCAGAGAGGTTATGTTGAAAGCTCAACACACACATGATTTGGCAGCTAAGCCTGAGATTGTGCCAAGGAAAACCCCTGGATTTCCTGGTCTTGACAGGCTGGAATCAATGGGAATTTTGCAGATGGCTCCAAAGGCAAGTGCAAAGCTCCCTCAATTAGAGGAGTGCGAAGCCCAAGCTCTGGGCTCCCTCCCCACCCTCTCCTGGTCGTTCTTTTGTGTCCTTCAATTATGTCAGATTTGCCAAGAAGTGGGAAGGAAGGAGCAGCGCTTGCAGCACTACAATATCAGTGTGAAAGAGCAGCCTACTTCAACTGCCCCCCTTGCACGGGCAGCTTTTGGATTTCCACATGCAGCTCTTATGGACAAGCTGCCTCAATCAGAGGCTGCAGAAGACAGAGAAAACACATTTACTTTGGTAGAGCTGTTCCGACTTGGTATTTTAGAACTTAAAAAGTAGATGGTTGAACAAACAAGATGGAAGTATTTCCAAACTTCAAATTCAATGCCACTAGAAATGGGGCATTGCTACAGTAAAGTACATAATACAATGGGAATGAAAAATGAGAAGAGATTGAAATAGGTTGTCAAGATATTAATACTAAATAAATCAGCACTTCTTAAAAATAATTCAAATAATATACAGACTCCTGTCTCCTGCTGTACTGTGTTTTTTGTAAATGTCTGTCTGTTATTACCTGCAGTGAATAATCTCTATTGGCCTTGYAGACTTGCATTTTAACGTAAAGAGCTGCACAGAACAGCTGTCTTATTTAAACCTATACAAAACATGCAGAGAGCAACAGCAACAAACCTAAATGTTAGCAGAAAAAAAAAAAGAAAAAAGAAAGAAAAGAAAAGAAAGGAAAAGAGAGAGCAACAGCAACAAACCTAAATGTTAGCAGAAAAAAAAAAAGAAAAAAGAAAGAAAAGAAAAGAAAGGTATTTCAAGTTCTTCCTGTGTAGAAAAAAAGAAAGCTCACTCAAACTGCAAGTGAAAAAGACTCTTCTGAAAAATATTCAGGGCTTGCAGGAAAGCAAAGACACAAGTTTCCTGAGTCAATGGGACACACTACACACTATCAGCTGTTTGTCAAACTGAGTGGCTTCACTGACAGTTCAKCTACAAAACTAATATTTTAGAATTATATTTTCAAAATATAATATATATAATTCAATATATAACTGAATTACAATTCAATTCTGCCACCCATTTATAGAATTGTGAAGCCTTTTGCTACTGTAACCACTGCTCAAATAAAAATCATGTTTCAAAGAGCTTAATTTCAGACCCCTGTGTCTGAATAAGCAAAGCAAGCTCAAAGAGAATGGAAAATGGATTAACACATAAATATTCCAATCACTATATATATTTTCAGGTGTGGTAATATACAAAAAATCAGACCCAGGCCCAGGTTATAATCATTTTAATATACCAGAGCAAAAATAAGTTTATGTGAAAGCGTCTTGCATTTCAACAATATTTAGCCAACTATATTGTATTTTTATTATCTCAAAATCATCTCAGTTATGCTCTTTTAGTGCAGAAATATACAGGWTCACAAGTACATATTTAAAAAGCAGGAAGTGTGTTTCGAAATGTGTGAGGACATGTGGTTTGCACCTTGCAGCAGACAAAAAGCATTTTGCTTTGCTATGATAATACATTTATTTCAATTTATTACACGAAGAAACACTATAGTCTCCCACTACAGGTTCTTCTCCCATTGTATTGCCTGAACAGTCTCCCCTCCTTTTATTACTTGAGAAATTATTAAAAAAAAAAAATGGCACAAGAGAAAGAGAACTATTTCCCACCTTAAACAATTTTATCAGCATACCTCATCTGATGACAGTGCTAAGGAGTGCGAGAAACCTGGGG
Organism: Nothoprocta perdicaria; assembly: GCF_003342845.1. NCBI lineage: Eukaryota > Metazoa > Chordata > Aves > Tinamiformes > Tinamidae > Nothoprocta > Nothoprocta perdicaria. The sequence continues at coordinate 104,403 of NW_020455574.1, forward strand.
GTTTGGGTTCTGCTCCTAAACCACTCAAATCTGCTGAACTTGTGCTGCTAGGACTGAAGTCATCATTGAATGTGAAATTCTGCAGAGAAAAAGAGGAGTTAGAACAAACAAATCAWCCCAGATGTGCATCTAAATGGAAAAATTGCCTTTTGTTCTCCAGGTGGGCACAGTTGAGGAGTGCTTTCAATCATTTAGAAAAGAGATGAAGCCCAATCTTYAGTGTTGTTAATGATTTACAGAATCTGCAACATTTTTACCTCTATATGAAATATTTTTACCAYTACCTATTTTATGACACATCTTTTTTTAACATAATGTCTCAGCAAGTAGACATTTTTTTATAAACAATTTCCAGACTTCCCTTATAGATGTTAGCTATCATCATGGTGCTAAGTTATTGCTTCTGCTGGTTAATCAATAGGCTTTTGCTGTTCTTCACATACTTAGGTCAARCACAGACACACACAGTAGCACAAAGACTAGGACAGAAGATTAATCATCAGGGAGAAGTTAAAGCTGCTACTAAAAGAACAAGGAGAACATCCTGTGAATCCATTTTCTGAGTCCCAAATAATCTCCTAGAAAAATGAAAGGACCTTCTCTGCTTATCTATATCCTTAGAAAAAAAAAAAGAATTGGAAGTAAAAGAGGTCTTGTGATGTCAAATATTATTTACTGATACAAAAACCATAAAACAAACACTACTTTGTCTTATGCAAGTAATGACAAACATCACACTTCATAGCAAAGAATTTCAAAAGCATGCACATTTTTTTCTAGGAATAAAGTGAAATCACAGTCAGAAAAATACAAAAATTAACAAGTATTTTCCACCAGAGTGCAACAGTCTGATCTGAGAACAGTAATAAAAAAGAACACCATAATATTCCATTTAAATGGAAAATACAGTTAATATTGACAACTCTACTCTCTACTGAGACCCTTGGTGCCTATTTTAATCTGGCAYCTAATTGAACAGCAAATTCAATTCACTTCTGATATTCAATTTTTTAAAAATGGATCCGAACACCATACCATTCAAAACCAAAAGGATTTTTTTTTTTAATGCTCTTTTTATCATTTTATCCTCCAAGAGATATTTAAGCTCTCTTCTGAAAACAGGAAGAACACCAAGACTTGATTTCCTTTGTTTTTCTGGAAATCCCACTGAAAAGTGGCATCACATTGTGCTTTAAAAACCTAAATCACAGTATAGATACTGCTAGCTTAAGAGCTTACAGCCTTTACAGAGAACATCAAAAAGCTCTTGTGCTCAGTTTTCTCACATCTACTTTCAGAATTATTGTTCTGCTTTTCCTGTTTCTTTGGAGAGGACTAGGACACCTGAGCAGCTTTTCTTATAAGTAAAATTCAGCCTCCACAGGATTTGTAAGCAAAGAGCTTTACAGTTCGACTTCCTGCAGGTGTGAATCTCCTTTTCTTTTTTTAAATATTCCTACTTTTCTTTCATCTTATGTAAAGCATCAGTCTTGAATCTAAAATTTCTGTGGAAAAAGAAAAATGAGATAGCCAAGGCATGCTAAAAATAATAATGAAGGAAAAGAACAAAGAACAACAAAACACCTTATCAACCTAGTAATAACTGTAAGAGGGTTGATTTAGACTGGTCAACTTTGTGTTGCTCTTCCTAGTACATAACACGTAGCATTTTTTCCTCATACCACAACCACAATCTTGTACAGCTCACTGGTGCACTACAGAAATAAGATGCTTAGAGCTTATGGCACCAAAAGCATAAGAAATGACTGAGAAAAAGGCTATTATGGTAATATTTSTGTRTTTGCATATATATACATATATAAAACTGCTGTTATGCTATATATTATATGCATATAGAAGGAGAGAGAAAATTTCTGATTATGACTSAAATTGGTGAGTATAAGGAACAGAACCATTTCTGTTGTTTCTTTCCTACAGTAATATAAAATGTAAATTGCTAGAAATTGTAAGAGGATACAGGCAGATAAATATTTTACAGAAGTGAAAATAAACATGTAAAAAGCTAMGCATATTATTATATCAAAGGGTTATTTAATGAGTTACATGCTGGAACATTCATGCACAAAGGAGGGAATCACACASAAATATTCAATTGTAATAATTCCTATTTTTAGTTCAAGGATCTTCACATATGGAATTAAGTCCAACATGTCGCATGCAAAACTGGCAGATTTCATTACTGGGGGAGAAAAAGGCAAATGACTGACAGCATACAACATTTCTTGACTTGCAAGCATCTCCTTTATACAATAAACACGGGTAGGTATGCAGTCCAGGAGGATGCAGAAAAATATCTCCAACTGAATCCACAAATCTAGCATTTGTTGTGTGCATCCAAATGCTAATTTCCACTGGCACCACTTGCTTTTGGTACACTACAACACACCACAGCTACTTCACTGAATTAGGGTACATTACGAGAAAGACAGAGTATAAAGGCAGGATGTGGAATGGTGGAGTGATAAAGATGTGCTGTTCAGATGAGCATTTGCTGCACAATGAACACCATGCGCTGTTTATTGCAGTATTAACATATTGGCCTTTTCTTTCTCCAGAAACATTAAGCCAATTATGCCAGTCAACACCATGGGAATAAGGTAGCTTTTATTTTCTACCTTTGCCCCTTTTTTAGCTGGACTTAAATTTTCAGAAGAAGGTTCGGTGGAGCTGGTAGGTGATGGCAGGTTGCTGGAAGAATTGGATCCCTTGCTACTCTCTCCACACCGTGTGAATGGCACACGGTGTGGGAGAGGYGAGGATCGCTCTAGTAAAGAGTTTGTGTTTGCTGATTTCTGCAGCATCTCTCTGGTGGCCCTGTTTAAAAGAAAGGAGCAGGAATTTATGTTAGAGTATAAAATAAACATTTTTAAGAGGTAAACAGTCAGTGACTTTCTGTGTAACAGTGACTAAAGAACACAAGGTAATGATATTCTGGGCTGGCAATGATATTCTTGAAATCTCTTTCAACAAATGAAGAAAAAGGTCTGATTCTTGGTTTGTTTTAAACTCAGGCTCTCTCAGGTGACACCAAACAGACACAAAAATCAGCTCAAAATGCCTGTACTCCCTGTGCTTGGATTTGATCCCCAAAGCCAAGGAGCTGCGTTGGTGCCTTTCAGAGCCACAGGGCAGCTCAGCATGATTACACAGATCAGGGCCAGCCGTGACCCAGGCAGCTTCTGCTCTCCAGAGGGGTCTGGCTTGGATTGGAGCACAGGCAGAATGAACTGTGCACCTGCAGACTGCAAACTGACCTGTAGACCATCTATGTAAACGGTCCTTTCATATAACAGATAAATATTGATAGCGAGCTTGATTATAACACAAATATACAAGGAAAGAAAAGAAAGAAATGCCTATGCAATATTATCAGCTTTTCTCTTTGCAGTAACAAGTATTGCAGTGGGCAATGTGCAAGAGGAAAACCTAACAATTACAAAATAAAATGCTAAATTATTAGGTAAGCATTTCTATCATGACGACCATACAGATGTAAACTAAAAATAACTAGTCAAAGCATCTGTCTGAAAGAATCACATTATTTATGTCCATAAATTTAATATTTAATCTGACAGATACTTCTAGCCTAACACTTCAAAAAGCCATACTGAGCTCATATGCATAGCCAATTTTGGCAATGATTTTACATTTGTCTTAACTTAAACCCCACTTATATCCTAAAGTTGAGTCTAAGTTGCTTGCAGGAGTCTGCCTGAATAAATGAACCTCCAGATGCATTTCTAACACTTGCAAAGCACCTATAACTATTGTAAAATTAAATTCCTCAGCACTCCAGACAGTAGACTATTGTTGAAGCAGTTTTCATATGGGAAAAAATATTTATTCCATCCCAGCTTCAACTTTCCATTCAAGTATGAATGAAATTTAGGTTATCATGGGGCTCCCAACCAAGGAAATACAGGAAGAATCCTCCTCTCTCCTCTTGGCTGCACAAGAGAAAGGTCAATCTGACTCAAACCCACATTCCCTTCCCATGCTCAGATCTTGCTTGAAAGTAGGAAAAGAAAAATGTTGCCCAAAACACTTATCCCCATGCATGGCAATATATGCTTTCTACTCTGACAGCATGATTAATACTACATCAATCAGTCTCTATAGTGGACATAAAAATTATAAGAGGATGCTGTGTTTGATGATCATCTTCCTTCTTTCAAAGGGCTTATTCAGCTCTGGGCTGTACAGAAAGCATCCTCACATTTCTGCAGAAGCAAATTATTTGGATTAAGTAACAAAGGAAATGACAGCTGGTCTTTAAAAAGTTATACTGCAGAATTCATAYTCCAGTTTACAGAGGCAGAGTGAAAATTACAAACACTTATTAGTTGTGAGATTGAAAACAGTATKAAACTTTGTTTTCAATATCTGTATCCAAACTCAGAAGCGATTAGCTGAGAAAATGAAAAGCTATCAAACAAATCATACAAATTAATAATTCATTGTATGATCAAGTAAGCAACTGATCTTTCTGCTCTGAGATACACTTTTCTTCTACAAAAGATACAGACACATGTGAAGTCCAGTAGATAACATAGCAACTATGTGGGTATAAGAACATACCAAGTTCTATAGTGCCTGCTTCTCACAAACAAGTCCGTATTCCTACTTTCCTCTCTATATCTTTAAATGCTATGGTATTTAAATGCTATGTGGGAGGACTAAGGACACAAGCTGCCTTAGAGACACACGTAACCTGGGAAACATAGCAATGAACGATACTAATTACAAGCCAAATGATAAGCTGAAACACCGATGGCACAAGCTGATACAGTGTCACGGAATCCAGCACAGAGGTGACTAACACGTTCTAAGGCTTTTGCCAGATATCTGCAGGATACAAAAGTTCATTGAGGTAAAACACTGTCATTGAGTACAGGGCATCTGCAGGGCTGGGTCAGAAGTCAGGCTTCTTCTGCATCTATGGTTTTAAGGAACTATGTATGACAGTTGTCACTCTATGTCTAGGTACCAGAATGCAAGACTCCGCACTGGTTTTCAGTCAGTTCCAATCAAGTTTTGCTTACTTGGACTGCTCTTTCTTGGTGTATATTTCTTTTGCCTTATCTTATGTTCAGAGAGCTTTGAAGTTGCTATGTCCTTTTGGGACTCATCTGAACGTATCATGTGTGCTTGGCATTTCTGATATTTAATTGATCGCTTTTGACTCTGAAGCAAGATCTCACCTCCCTGAGCTGGGATCCTGTTGGATCTGCAGTACATGGGGACAGTCCTTCACTAAAAAACTACACCAGCTTCTGCAGAAATGACTGTTGTCTGACATTTTCAATGTTCAGTTATCTATTTACAGACCAGATGCAGCAGATGCTGTCTCATCAGATCTCACAAGCAACTCACAATTCTTTTCCTGAGAGCTGGTGACTTGGCCARTCCAGCAAGCATTTTCCTGGTATTCTTTCAATTTATGATATTCTTTTTTTTTTTTTCAGAAACAAACCCTTTTGAGTGCATTTCTGAAGTGGGTACAGCAAAGCTGCAGTGAAGGCCTGCGGCCCATCCTTATACTAGGGTCTTTTACTAAAACTGAGTGGAATTGTGTTAAGATATCTGGACCAAGGGACTTACTAACTGTCTACATGTGCATCTTGTAGGCCAGCTCTAATAACCTGCATCTGCAAACCCCATCAGTGGACACAACAGAAGTACTGGCACTGCACAGCATAGGCCTTCAAGTATTTTTAGATTATCTATTAGCCTTCTGTTTGTTAAGAAGAAATAAGTTTGCAAGACCAAAAGTTGGTCTCAAAGCATAAAGAAGCGTTTTAATTTACAAGAAGGATTATTAATGTTTTCATCTGCTAGGATTCAGTTTTTCCAATCTTTTTGGCACCACGTTTCTTGAATATTCAATCTTTCACTCATACCTACTGCCACAGGTGACCCTAAGAGCTTCTTTCTCTTTCCACTTCTTTCCCTTGTTTGAACTCCTTCTCAAGGGGGCCCTACAACAATATTAGAAAACATCAGAAAGAGCCTCTGAAATTTTATTTTCAATTCCTTTTAATAAAAAAACATATTTTAAATAACAAAATGCTTACCCAAGATCTGCAAGTTTTCGCTTTAGTTTTTCTGCCTGCCCCATAGTAGGGCTAGTTGTTCTTACTGCCTGGGCACATGTGGCACCATCTAGGATATATTTGTACATGGGAGAATAGACATTATTATTTTTGATCGCTACTGACAGTTATTCCACCTTCCATCCAGAATAGTTTATCCGTTCTAAATACATATGKGTACATGTGTGTGAGTACATCATTTATTTGTGGTTTTCTCATTTTCTCAAAGATGTTGTGAAAATGAAGTGAAATAAATAAAAAGCTTCATATTTTGAAAATACACATCGAAAGCCTATTTAAATTAGCAAAAATTATTTTGGCTGTGTTTTAGTGAGAAAATATASAGCAAGACAACATCAGAGTGAATCCACTTTTAAACACAGTAGTAAGAGCTTATGTTTGTTTTATGGAACTTCTTTGGTACATGCTTTACTGCAGAAATGTTTGTTGAAATCCATTTTGAACTGTAGAGAAGAGTTTAATTGTTGCAGTGATGTGCTTAAATGCCTTTATTAAAATGAATGTTTAACCTGAATCCAACCATTTTCMTTAAAAAAGAAGTTAACTGTGTCTTAGTTAATACATTTGCTCTGAGACTTCTAACTAACTCTGGTCTTTGAGGAATATAGTCTTCCTTTACATACATTGCTAAAACTTAAAGAGGAAACAGTCTAWAGAACCTACAAAGTTAAAACAATGTATCTGAGGATGTAAAACATCCAGTGAAACATTTAATAGAAGCTAGAAGAAAACATACTGAAGTTGAAAAATTACAATGCAGTTTCTGTGATTCTTAAATATAAAGAGTGCCTCCAATTACAAGAAGCAAATGAAGGKCAGTCTTTTATGTCACTTATAGTTTGGTGACTTTTACAATGTGACTTTTAACTGAAAACTCTGCTGGGTTTCTCTTACTCTAGCTGAGGTGAATGAAACCCTCAGAATTAACCCAAAGGATTATGATCCTGCTTGAGCAGAGGGGCTGAACTAGAYRATCTCCAGAGGTCYCTTCCAATTTCCACCATTCCTTAATTCTGTGATAACCCCAGCACTATTATAGGACAGTCTGCCATGTAAATAAAAGTTCCTCTGTGGATAATATGTAGCCAACTTCTCATTCATGTAAAAAAAAAAATAAAAAGAACATAAAACATACTCAAATCATTATAGAAAAGGCAGGAAGTCTTTCACAACTTTCATACTCTAAAAACCAAACTCTTTCTGCCAACACAAAGAACCCCAAAAAAATCAAAAAGGGGTGACATATAACTTAATGTCAAAAGCAACAAAAGTTCCAAGAGCAAAAAAAAATAAAACAAAGATCGACAAAAACAAGTGAAAATCTCTTGAGAAGAAATCCATTCCAAGCAGAGGCTGAGGAGGGTTTTAGGCATTGCASACTCTGCATCACTTCCACACCCCATACACGCCTCTTGTTACTCCTCAAAGATCTGCTCATGGTTCCTCTCTTACATTTATCCTTCCCATTCAGCTGCTGCCAAACTTGTCAGCTTCCAGAATAAAAGACTGTGATGTTTATTTGCATGTTAGTTATTCACAGGCAAGCAGGGTTTGGGGGCTTACAGGGTGGGTATGAGAAACATATCAAGCAAAGTAAATTTAACTATAAAAGATACAGGTTTTGTAGTGGAAAAATAATAAAATCATTTAGCAGATTTAGGTTTTGCTGCTGCACTTGAGGAAATGACATGGAGAATTAGTCCCAGCAGGGACATACACTGGCTATAGCAAGCTTCTCTTCAGCCCTGGGCCAACAGTGCTCATTTTCTGGGAAACACAGTCATCCTGGCTAACAGCTAAGGGAGATGGTGGATGGAGGAGGTCCCAAAGGCGGCCCTAGAAGTGCATCCAGTTTGACCTACAGGGACCAGCATATGCAGAGAACCACTCTGCTCAGCCCATGGTGGACACAAAATAGGGCTGCAGATACCACTGGGACACGAGAGGCATCTGTACATCCTTCATGAGTGCATCTTCCCTGTCTCCCTGGAGGTCTCTGGAGAGGGAACCGAGAGCTGGTTCCTCAGATTAAATCACACAGTGGCCATTTAATCCACCAGAGGGAGCCACAAAAAGCTGGTCTAAGTGGTCTGCACCTGATGAAGGAGACCAGATCTAACTCTTTTCTTTCCCCCAAAGTCACAACAAGTCTGCTTCACATCAGTGGTCAATCCAGCTGCCTTATCAAATGATGCTGTTGTGCAAAACTGTCAAAACTCAAAAAAATGATAAAAAAGACCATTTAAAAGGATTAAAAAGTAGTGCTTAAAAGGCAAACAAGCAAAATTCCCTACTATTTCACAATGGAAGGAATCGATCTCATGCTCTTCCCACTCCTTCCACTGTCACTTTGGCTAATTGGAGCTAACCAGCTCACAAAGATTCATCCACAAACATATTCTCTTTCTTGCTCTACAAAAAGCTTTCTGAACACACAAAATAAAATAAATACTTTTAGTCATTGGCCCTCTCTCTTTCCTGAACAGCAAGTTTGATAGCCAAATTAATAATCAATTAAAACAATGCCACTGTAACACTGGTTGCAAAGCAACTGCTTGAGGATATTTCTGTTCTGTAGAGCTTATTAAATTGTAAATTTTCCATTTGAAACTAAATTGCTGTACTTTAATTTTCATGTACTCATTAGAACCTGGATACACTCTAAAGCACTGGTTGTTTACATAATGGTCATGGTGGGAAAGCACGACACAGTTCATTTAGCTACAGATTGGAGAAGAAAGAGCAGCACAATGGATACAACACACTCCCCTATTCTGTACGCTCCAGGAACAATCCTCATCAAGGCATTTTTCCTAGGCTGGATGAAAATGCCAGATTCAGAACTTCACTAATGAACATTCATCACATACTGAAGTAAGAGCCTGGARAGTTATGTCCTCCAATTTGAAGTTGATTCATTAGCAGCTACACCAATAGACCAGCAATTTCAGAATCCGTGTAAAAATGYTAGCATATAAATTAATGTATTCCAAATCCCACAAAACTTAATCTGATTTGGTAAGAATGGAACCCTGTAGGAAGACAGGAAGAAATAGCAGGTTGCAAATGAACTGCAAGCTTTTTCAGTCACACAAACAAACAAAAATCCTAAACAAGTTGTTCTTTCTAGCTAATTAAGAACCATTCCATCCTTATTGCTAAGTCCTCACTTGTGAACATTTTTCATTAGTGGTATTTTAGCCTGTGTCACAGTTAGAGAATGTCAGGTGCATATCAAGGAATGGTAAAACCATGTAAAATGCCAAATTTGCATTCTCAAAATGTCAGAAAAGGACTGTTCAGAAGTCTGTACCATATCGTAGTGTTAATACACCAAACCAACTACCCAGTTTACATTTAAAGAACCTGGGCTAAATAAATAGCAATACAAACAAGTTTTCTAACAAGTGACTTGGAAAATGTTATGTACAAATGACAAGTCCTCAGTCACTGATCTTTTCTTTAATCTAGACTATGATGCCTCTTAGTAATCCAAAACTACAGAAAATCTGTCATTCTTGCCTTAAGATCCTTTCCCCACCCTCCAAAAAAACAAATCTAGCAGTGTCAAGTGGCAGATGCTGAAGATTTTTAATTATTAATTAAAAAGAAGTCATTTAAAAATACTTTGTATTTTAAAACGGAGAAAATAATTTTGTAAAATTTTCTAAAACTTCCTCCTGTCCTTTCTCATACCATCACACAAAGGACAACTATAACTGACTTCTGAAGTTTTGACTGCAAGGTCATAGTAAGGTATGCTATGAAGCAAGGAAGATGTCCTTTTAGCTGTTAAGTCCTAATACACAACATAAATACACAAAGCAAATGTATGTGAGCAAAATGATGCACCAAAACACAGTAATACCTTCATCTTGTAAAACACTCCTGCCAGCTGGGTGATGGAAAGAAGATGCTTCAGAGCTGGGCGCAGATTTTGAAGGTGAGGGAAGAGGAGAGTGCCCCCAAGCAAGATGGGAAAAGGCACCTCCTTGGTGCTGTTGTCCTTCTTCTGGTTTCTCTGTTAGGTTGTCAAACGCGAATGCTGCACTGCTAGCCACTGGGGAGAGGGAGGAAGCACCAGAATCTGATGCTGGTGAGGATGCTCTCACACATGGGGGCAGAGCTGATTTGGAAATGTGCATGGGACTACTGTAACTGTCTGACGGCTGTTGGTATAAGAGATTATAAAGCAGGTTATGCCATTTAATAACCGGTCACAGCAAGGTTTACATTGAATATGCAATCTTTTTCTTCATTATCCTTACTACTTTAAGAAACACTCTAGCAATTCACATTATTACCTTTTAATACCACACAGTTTTTTTGCTTATTGGTATTTGTTTTCAGACCAAAGTCAGAATCAGACAAAACAATGAGTAAATGTTGTATTGATTGTTTTAGCAAATAGTCAAATGCAGGCTTCAAGTTCCTTTCATCTCCTGCACATATAAGATGACCCATTCTGCATCATAAAGCACTTAAATCTCAAAGGCCACAATTCCTGTAAAAAAAGAAAGCAATAACCAAACCAAACAATACAGAYAGGCTGAGCTGACTCAGAGCAGAGTGGACTTGCATGTCACTCAAGGGCATTCACAGCACGCTGGCCACAGACGAGTAAACACTGCCTGTGCTACACTGAAAGGACAAAGACAGAGAATGAAACGACTTACAGGTAACGTCACACTCCAGAGGAGGAGTGAGAGAGAGGAGAGCGCCCTTCTCACCTTTCGCTCCAGGCTGTCCTCTCCGTCAGTCGAGCTGATACTGTCATAGAGCCTTGTCCTCGTAGGCCTCTGACGCTTGTTCTTCACTGAAAGTTGGGCTCGAGTTTTCAGAGCTTTAGAGTCCAGCCTCTCTGTTTCTGGCACCGCTTCATTGAAATCTGTAGGAAAAGACAATTCAAAGCTATTTAATACAAGAATCTTTTGGACYTAAGCTACGTTCCTATGATACTGCCTGTAACTGGGGTATATGCACATTTTCTTGTTTTATTTGTACCTGTATCTTCAGAACTATTTAAAGTGCACATGCAAAAAAGTGATTTACATAAACAATTAGCAAGTTATTCTGTACAGATCCAGGAAATGCATAATGAAAAAACAATGATCAGCTCCAAATATTTAAAAATCTCGCAAAAGACAAACATTTTAAGATGAAGGATCATGCACACTAACACAAAAATAGTATCTCCTGTTGTTAAATACAGCGGACTAATTTGAAAACTGAATGCTCTCTGACTCCCTCCAACCTCCTTGTTAGTGCACAACCTATAAAGAATTATCCTCCACTACAGCATATAGAATAAGGAACACACAAAGAACATAAAGTAAAGTAAACCTTATCTCAATGCTCTTTAAAATACATCACATAACATCTGGGCGAAGCTACCAATTTAAACTCAGTGAGCCAATTCACTTGTCACAAACCTCTGTGTCACCTGATGGGGATCACCTGGACTGCTGGTTTTCCCCCAGAGCCGCCCCACAGAGCATTCCCCCTCTAGTTTCACCACATTTTCAGGTTTATGTTCAAATTACAAAGGAATATCTACAGCAATCCTCTGGCTGCTCTACATTTTATCACATCCAAAATCRCTTAAAAGCTTAAAGATTGTTTCTCTGTTGTACCTAGTATACTTTTCCCCCCCAGATAACCTTGTACAATACATATAACCTGTAATCAAGTCAATGTCTTCAGCCAGTAGCACACAGAGCCATACAGTGAGTGTCTAAATAATCAGATAACCATTTGCAATTGGATTGACTTGTCAGCCGCCTGTCACAGGATTAGGAAGCCAGTGTTGAACTCCTTCCTTCAGGCCTAGGGTGGAACAGCTTGATGACTCTATTCCATTATCCCTCTCAGGAGGGGAAAGTGGAAAGGAATCCCATTCCTCCTCTGGATATGGAGGGCATGTGGTGTCCCAAGTTATATCTAACAATACAAATTAGGTGCTCCAATTGTTTGCCACAGAGTAAAAGCTTTTTTTTTCGTATTTGTTCTTTCTTTCCTTACTGTACTGTCCTCAGAACCGCTATCTCCTCCTCTTGTACACCCTTGCTTTTTTTTAGAGTACCTTCAAATTACTCCTTTTTTTTTTTTTTTTTTTAGATATTAGTTTTTTAGTAAAGCATGTCTATCTGCACCATTCTCCACCAGCAAGCATGGTCCCAAGTACAGAGCATTAAGATTGACCTAACACTAACCTTGTCTCATTTGCACGCACATCACATCACAAGACCCTCTGTAAAGCATCTTATCAAGAACCTAGAGGAAGCCACCATTACTGCAACTGTCATCACCAGTCACAGCTGTCTGGTTTCAACTCTCCAACATGTTCTCGGAACACGTTGAGCAAAGTAACATAACAGCTCTGAAGCAGAACTTGAGACCTGAAACAAAACTTCACTGCAACAGTTAGCGCAGTTACATTAAGTTTATCATGACAGTGAAAACGAAGTGAAATTACCCCACTCAGGAGGTGCACAAAGTGGCCCCTGAACCACAGCAGCTCAAGGGAGGTAATGGCAAGGCCAAGTGCTGTATCCACACGAGACAGCGGGGGGCTCCAGGGGCCATCTCATCAGCTAGAACAACTGTGGAGCAGGACACGGGTGCCAGAGCCGTCCTTATCCTGTTCGGGTAGCTCAAAGGCCCTCAGAAAAATTGGCAGCAACAATAATTATCCCTCCAAGAAATAACGAAACAATCATCGGAGGAACTCTCTGAAAGCTGGGAGATTTACTCTATTCTCCRATTTTTTAAGCCTTTGTAAATTCGTGTGCTTGTGGAAGCTGGGAGGGGGGGGTTGTGCAAGAAATTATGTACTCTACTACAGTCAATTCAAAACATTGAACTGAAAAAAAATGCAAGAATGCATAATATCCACACACTATGAAAAAAGAGCCCTGTACCTTCCCACTCGTACCTCATCTCTGTTGTCTTTGTACATACACTTCTTTGCTAGAAAAATCAAGAAAACCTTTCTACTATCTTCTGAAGGAAAGGCAGTTTTAGATCTTTCCCCTTTCATCTACTGCCCAAACACCATTGTGTGAAATGCATGAAAATCGGGGAAATATATCATATAAAACCAGAACAATGAATCAGCCTTATCTGCCTACTTTCAAAGCTGTTCTAACTCAAGAACATCTTGTGGGTCAAGTATACTAGGCATATATGAGTTTCCTCTACAAAAGAAGCTAACTTAACTGCAGTTTTCTCAGCTTGCCTTCCACCAAAGAATGGATTCAACTTTATTTTATTTTTTTGCARTCCTTAAAAGTAAAAACTAAAGGAATTGATCAGAACTCATTAGACTAATTTACTTGTCTAAGTATTGCATTCTTAATATACTAATTAAATGCGCTCTTCTAATAAAAAGACACAAAAAGCAGTGGTTTTGTATGAAATTAGATTTAGATACACATGAAGTTCTAGAAAGAAACTCCAAAATTATGCATAGAGAATTTTTTTATTAAAGAATAATATATAAGATATAAATAAAATAAAATGTAGAAATCTCATGTACATCATAAGGGACACACCTTGAGTCATTTCACATACTTACTGAGAGATACTTAGATACTTTAATCCTCGGTAAAGCCTCAATGAGATCTGAATAGCAGCCTCATAATCTGAACCAAAATAAATTATTCATAGCTTTTCAATAGATGTTTTCATTTGCTATATTGGCTTTCATAATCCTATGAAAACTTCAAGTTATATTCTAGCCAGGCATGCTGTAGCCTGACCACCACCAGAACGTTCATCTCCTGATAATCATCATCTTACCTCTCTTTTAATAAGGCAAGTGGGAAATTCTGGTTACCTTTCAGAGAGATTTTAAAAAGTTTTACAGAACTTCATCTGTACTGAATGAACCAGGATGTGCGCTGATTCTACTGCTCCTGATCAGAAATTAGAAGCTGATTTTGTTACAGATATTTTTCCTTAACAAGAACAAACAAAAAAAGATAAAGGGAGACATCTTAGTTTTACTGAAGACAAAGGAAAATTTCCTATCAACTTAGGGACAGTGAATTTTTTTCCCATTGCTTTCTACAGCATCTAGTCTTACTGAATGTTATTCCACCAAGGGCAGAAATAACTCAGTGATTTATTCCAACTGCCAAAGATCCTGCTCTTCCTTCTGCTGCTACAATCCCTGGCTCTGTCCTCCCTCCTAGGGCTTAGATTGCAGCTTTTCTCAATTCTAGTTTGACGCTCCAACTTTCCTCCTTCCYAGGTCTATCTTCTGCCGTTTCTGTGAATCAGATGAGTTCACAGGAGTAAGTGCTAGAACAGTAGAGAGACAGAAATATGTAGCTATATATAGGGATGGATGGTGCAGGGTATTCCCACTGCAGCATTAGTGAGCTGTCAGATCAGCTCAAGCTCTTGAAATCTCGGCCACAGACTGAGTTAGTAAGCCATGAAACAACTGAAGGGTAAGACATGGCTTCAAACTCATTTTTCTTCTTGCAGATGGATGTTMCCTTCTTAAAATACTGCAAAACTTCCAGTAACGTTTTGCTTCCCTTCTCTGTTTAAGAGTTAAAATCCATATACATAGATACACTTATGTATCCACTAGCACTGGACACCACTAGCACTATGAGACTTGTAAATATGCTCCCTCTGTCAGCATTCAGTAAGACAAGTGCACATTGTCATGCCTTCTACTGCTTACATTCATTTTTTCAGTTCCATATAACCCTTCTTTTCACAGCTCGAATGCAAACTCAGGACGTGGTGCTCCAAGTGCTCCTGGGCCTGAGTGCTTGCTCCAGTCCTGTTGACGCCAGCAAACTTCCAGGGCCAGGTGCTTGCCCCTTCCTCCCCACAGGGGTTGGGTGGTCGGGGCCCAACAGCAGCTCTCTGATGCAATGCGGGTCCCTCATCCTGGGCCAGCAGGCTGCCAAAAAGCTGAATAAGCACCAGGAGGAGCCTCCCCTGCTTTCTCTTCAAAGCAGCATTTAAACTGGTTTCTCTCCCTTGGTCTGATCTCCCAGCTCAACCTCGGAGCTGCCTCGCCACAGGGAGTTGGCTGATTGTGGCTGATACTGGTATCAATCACAAAGCTGATCCTCACCCTGAACCCGASCTGCAGACTGGTTTCCCAGCTCAACCCCAGAGCTGCCCCGTCACTATGAACTTGGCTACTCCTTTGGACACTCAGTAGACCCTTGTTTGCACTGCCGGATCTGCTTGCTGTGCTTGCAGAGATGTTATAAGTGATATTACAACATCTTGCCGGTGAGACCTCTGCCCGTGGTCCCTGGTGCCACGCTCAGGTCCCTACTTCCTCCTTTGCTCCTCTCTGATGCTAACACAAGAGCATCTCTCTAGGCATTTCCCAACCTACTGGGGAGCCTCATAAATTGCTTACATAAAACTTCTAACAGGTTAAATTTTGTCACACAGACAATTTAATTAGACTTTCTTTGAGCAGGCCTGGAAACACTTCACTCTCGAGGGCTTCTCTCTGAATTATTTTAGTAACTCTGCAGAGCAGGAAACAGCTTGCCTCTTCTCCCACTGTTTTTCCATTAGACACTAATGGATTTCAAAACTCCTTCTGTGAACTGATGCATGTCAGGGTATCCCAAGACACTCAGAGGGCATAAGCATCAAAATGGCTTTCTCGGGCCCCTGCACAGAAGTAAGAAATAGCATCTAAGTCAGTGCCAGCTCTCAACTGTGTGCATTTCAAGTCACTGAATACTCCCAGCTCCTCTATAAAGATGCTTAGTTCTTCATGTCAGACAAACTGCTGTGGCTCATGACCAAGAAAGCAGGAAGCTACAACGTGCTTGTTCTATTTTTATGGCACCTAAGAATAAATCAAAACTTGTAACAAGCACACAAGTCATGGGCTTCGAGTATTCCAAGACAAAACAAGGAGAATTTGATGGGCCTTAATGGTTTTGATTTTCTCTCTGCAGCTTCCACTACTGTCTCTGGCAGCCTGTCAATACCAGGTTATGCTGCAAGAGGACTGAGGAGCCACATGGTGAAACACGACGTTAAACATGGCCAGGCCACCTACACAGCAGGTAGAGCTGTGYTGGTGTGTCACGCCACATACATTACTACTGCCACACAGGACTATAATAAACACCTCAAATCACAGTGAGGCAAGAACCATGTTTAGTATCATTTTAATTAAGATTATTGTATTGTATTGATATGTATTAATACATAAAATATGTATTTTTGCATATCTGTTTCTCTGTGAAGGAACATACCTGCAAACTATGGAGTAAAATATATAGGATGTGGATTCTATAAGCAGGCCCATCCCACAAACCTAATACTGAGGCTCAACAAAAAGTCTGTTACACTCAATAAAATCAAATAGAACATAATAATAGAATAAAAAATCAAAAGGTGGGCAGAAGATATGGACTGCACACGGCCCACCATGGAGATCTGTTCACCATCCAAAGACACYGGGGGGACTTCTCTGCCCTTCCCAGGTCCTTCTGAGAACAGCACAGGCTGATTAGTAACTACCTGTATTACTAGACAATGTCAGGTCCTTTTCTTAGAAGCATTACACAGGAATGGCGATAGAGAAATAAGCTCTTTCTTTCACCAAGTCTGAGGAAAGAATAGAGGTAAAGTACACTACATGTTCAGAGAGTATTTTAAAAAGAGGCTTTTATTTTTCTCTCATTGAGAATTCAAATTCAAACTGGAATCCTAGACTTAATCATGTTTTTCCTGCTTTCAAAATATTATTGATGATTATGGAGAAAAACTATTCACTTTCTCTATCAAATATCTGTGTTTAGGTCCTTAAGCTTGAACATTTAAATTTGCAGGTACTATATTACTCTTTRGAAGTCCTGGACACTGGGCAGTGTTTTTCCAAAGGAAGATTTTCCCAGTGAAGAAAGGAAATTCTTTTAATATCAATCAAAAATTATAATTTGAAACTAATCACACATTGAGTTTAATATTTTACAAGGAAAGTTCTTGAATTTTTATATTTAGAAATCCCCTTATATWATAATACAAAAAAAGTAAAATCTGAAAGAAATGGTGTAGTCTTATTTCAAGACAATATTTCAATGAATTCCAGAAGCGAATGGAATTCACCTTTCACTTAGGTAGGGGTGTCTTAGAATGGATTTTAGCTCTCTATTTTCTGATATGAGATAACACTATTAAACAGTAATTGCAAACATCATTTTTGTTAGGCCAATAACCAGTACACACCTTGCAAACTACTGTAATCAATTCTATAAAGTGTTGCTAAATTGTAAATACTTTTGTATCACTTATTGAGTATCTAGGGTAGAAATGTAGACTTCCTTGTCAAAGAGCGCTTTTCAAAACTGCCAGGCTTTCAGTAAATAAACATTTGCTAGAAGGAAAGCTCTGTGGAGATCTGTGAAAACTAATTCCACGAGGTCCRCACATCTCACAGCTACAGCTTCAGTGCAAGAAGCTCTTTTCTATGTACATATTATGCTAAAAAYGTAATTCATATTGATTTGTTTGTAGAGCAATATTCAGTTTGCGTCCATATATGAAATAACTGTTAAAACATCAATGTTAATAAAACATCTCTGCCTGCTAGAAATCAATTTATCTGGTAATGTACTGCATAATTTTACATTAGAGAAATAAATAATATTATAGTTTATGTAAAATAAAAATCTGTATAGGAACAGTCTGGTGTTCCTTTGTCATAAGCTCAATATATGACTTTACAGAATGTCACTAAATATACAATAAGGACTGCTCCTGCCACAAACAATTTTTATCCAAGGTTGTGGGCCTAAAATCAGCTTTGATTCTGCATATATTTCATATACTTCATCTGTGAAGAACCAACTGCAATTACGTATTTTAGAACTCTAACTACARGTATGAAAGTTGTTAGTATATTTTCAGTGGCACAGCCTGGATAATGGCAATGACCCTTACTATGCAAACCAGGTAAAGGTTACACTTACCCTGCTACCAGAATTCATCCAAATCTCACAAACTGCAGTTTCACCTATGACAATCTACACCTCCTTTATTTTACACTATTTTTCTTTCCACACCTTTTGCATATGAGTTCCTTTCCTTTTGTAAATATATAGATAAACACTATTAAGAAACTTATTTTTTAASCTTGCTGAATTTTAGAAGTAGTTCCTATGAAATTTTAAGAAAGCTACAGAACTACAACAAGAAAAAAGACTTGATAAAYGTGAAGTAAAGCACAGAACATAGCAATTTAACTGATAGGCTAAMAATTGAGATGGGAAAAAAAAACTAGAACCACCAATATTATCTTAGCAATTATTATTTCCATTGCAATGATGCAATCACCAACAATGAATATCTGTATTCAACACACACCCACTGTGAATCAWCAAAAAAATCACTAGAGAAATATGGAAAAGAGCAATATCACATTCAAGCATATGGCATGAATAAAATGTATTTACATTTCACTATGTTCTCCAAAAATACAAAACAAAACCAGGAAAGCAATAATTTAGAGGAAAAAGAATATCTCCAAGGTCTGAAAATCAAYTGCGCATCATCATCATGGTTAACTCTATTCAATTATGTCCATCCAATTTTATAATTCAGGTGCACTTTATGCATGTAGTTCACTCGTGCTGTTTACTGCTAATAATATGCACAAACACAGACTCGTACACTGATGTACAAACATGCACATGTGCTCGCACACACACACACACACAGTCTTCTACATAGGTACTTTGATAGGTCCAATGCAGATATATACAAATTCTCATTCTTTCTCAAATACTTCATTTTTCTCATTCAGATAATTCTGTTCTTATTTGATCTTTTGTRGTTGGATAATTAAGGACAGATGTAGGAATACAGGAGAAAACAGTTTCCTCCCACTTCATTAACATAACAGAACCATCAAATTGGACCTAGATGTTCATAGTACCCCACTGAAATTCATTTAAACTTTAAGAAATCAGTATTGATATATTAATCTTTGTTTTATTAGCAGATATTAATCACTTCCACTTTACAAAGGATATACATTGTAGGGCTGTTTTGGGAATCAGTATTGTCATTACTTGGTATAACTGAAACTGGTAGAGTTACCATGAGACTGAACTTTGGAAAAAATGAACAAATAAATAAACAAAAATGGATCCCTGTGTTATCCTTTGTTTTCCTTAAATGCTAMATTATAATTGTATTATTAGCCTATACATTAATAGGAGTTACGGGTTGGTTCAAACAAACCTTGATTTAAGCCATCCAGACAGGACACCTGCTTAGTATCTAGATTTTCCACTGGATCTCCTCTAGAAACCTCTCCCAAAGATGTCTGCCTCTCAAAAATGTTGTTGTTGTTGTTAACCTGGCTCCCATTTTGCTTCAATAGCCTGAAAACTTCTGCTTCCAAGTCTCGGATCTGRAAGAAATATAATCCATTATTACCCGCACCTTGCACACAAACATCTATAAAATCTTTTTTTCTTTTCAGACTATCAGACAGACTTATCTCATTCTTCAAGCATTTGAGTAAATATGACTCACACGAGTTTGCAAGCCTTGAACCTCTGCCAGATGTTCTTTCTCCAAATCTTCTATTTTCTTTCGTTCAGCTTCCTGGCGTTTAATGAAGTCAAGTTCTCTTAGAGAAAAAGATGTATTTGCTGGTATCAGAACAGGCAGGTTCAAACAGAAAATACACTATTCTGGCTCTTAAAATATGCATCAAAAATTATGTAGTTAACATATTTTACTATTAACCTGAAAATTAGCAATAAATTGCAAACAGGACAAAACCCGAAACAGTTACTTAGCAGTCTMAGTGAATGTGGTATAAAAAAACAATAATGGGAACTTAGCTGATAAAAGTAACAATCTCAGTTTTTCGGAACTAATTCTGAACTAATTCTGAATTAATTCTGAACTAACTAACAGTTCTAATCAGAACTGTTAAACTGACTTTATGTTTTCATAATTTTTATATCCAATGGAAGCAACATTTGCTCAGTTTATGCTGAGTTCTGCTGTGGGAGATGGGATGGAAGCTCTGTTTTACAGGACTGTGACTATACACTTTCACTGCAAGGCAGTACATCATTTTCTAGCAGGCTATAAAGAAATCTGTTTGGTGATTTTAGGAGACTGAAGTAGTTTAAAATGTTTAACCATATATTTCACAAATATAAGTTAGAATAGCAATAAAAAAACTAAGCAGAATCATTCTAGCTAGGCATTTTCTTTTTGCTTTGAAGCCCTAAGAGGTTTGTGACCGAGAGCACATGAGATGTCAGCCACTTCTGTAGCAGTTATGAAATTCCAAGATGGGTAATGACTTGTTGACTACAATGTAAAAATCTAGTATCTTTACTTCCTTTTTAATGGAACAGGATATTCACTTCTGCTTTCCCAGCTGACACTTGACATAGCTGCATGTTTTGGAGAAATGAGTTTTCTTTGCTAAATGACTGTAGTTATGTAGTATTAAAAAAAAATCCTCAAAATAAAGTCTGAGGAATAGAACCTGTAATAGAAAGGCAGGATGTTATTATTCTTGCTAGCCATTATGGAGAGGGGACATGAAACAGAGGGGACCAGCTAATCATCAGTTAGCTCAACTCACCTCAAACATTCCTGGCATCTATRAGAAGAAAAATAAAATGCAAAAGTGTATCCACACAATTTGCTTTTTTATGTTACATTAGTACACAGCAGGAGTGAATCCAGCTAATAAAACATGACTACAAATTTATGCTAGCAGGTCTGAAATATTCCAACATGGTTTYTATATACCAATTCTTCATTTAGTTACACTTTTATTGTGAAAAATACTGTTTATCTTACAGGCCTTTAATAATGGGTTTCATATTTCAAAGTTTCTCTCTGGCCACTAATTCAATTGCTAAGCTAATGCAGCTGCTTACTTTTGCTGAAAATCCTTGATTAATTTCTTTGCCTTGTTATATTTCTTTTCCAGGGCCTGATATTGGCTTTGCGTCTCCTTGAGGTGCTCATTCACAGTGTGACACAAGGTTTGTGCCTCAATCCAGTAACTCTCTAATTTCATCATCCTTTCCTTATTCTCCTCAATGTTCTGCTGGAGCTGGGTCTTCTCCACTTCCCACCTCACTTTCTCATTCTCAGCAGCCTGCAGCTGCACAAAATAGTAGAGATGCCTGTCAGTTAAGGGTGAAAAGTACAGCTTAATAGTTTAGAGTGAAGTCAGTCAACACGAACAGTGAAAAATCAATGAATTACTAAACACAAAAATAATGTGCGAGCAATGAAAAGGATTCCAAGACGAGAAGAACAGGCTGACTTTCAYGTTATTCTGCCTCAAAATGAGGCAGGGCCTTTGCTTTGCGTTGCAGTGCAGCTTCTAAGCTTCTCAGGGATATACTAGCATGCTTTCCAAATTTCTGTAGTGCATTGCTCGGGCACACTGCTGGGTTAATCAGTCATCGCTAGGAGTGTGTTTGCTCCATGCATCTGGCCTAGGTGATACAACCCATTCATACACTTTCCTAAAATTAGATATTCTTTGGGTGGGGRGAGGGAGGAAGTGGGGGGAAAATCTGTTCCAGTTTCTATATTTAATTTGATTGAAGACCATCAGTTTGGAAAACAAGAGAAACAAGCCAACTGCATCCAATCTAATTCCGTTTCCCCAAATTAGATTTTTTTTTTTGAACTCTTACAGTGCCTATTTTCATGTCATAATCTTTCTTAATCTAGAAAGTGAAACAAAATAGTTCGGGAGAACAATGTAAAACTTAACATCAAGTTGTAACCCAGAATCATTTATTTTTGTTTTTTCATTTCTTCAGCAAGCACAGAGAGCTTAAATCTAACACTGCTACTATTCTAGAACTATTGGGAGTAAAAAGAGAACCTTTTTTAAATRTAGTACTCTTGTTTTATTTAAATTTGCTTATCGAGTTATAAGTTCTTGCTATTAAAAGAAAAATATGCCCTGCTGTGGTAGCTTGTCCTTTCTGGTGCTGATTCTAGCAAATTTATCACTCCTCCTTAGCTTTACCACCAGTGCAGTTGCACTGCTTTGTCAGGTACCTCACRCTGCCCAAGCGAGGCCAGCTGCAGGTCTGAATGCTTGGCTGGATATACTGCACATTTCAGTTCCCAGGACTTACGAAAGGAAACCAGGCCTTCCACATCCGTGTTTACTTAGCAACACCATTTAACTTGCTCTGGGCCAGTTCTGCTGCTATCATGAACGATATATATGCAAAAGGAGGAAAGTGTTTGCAGTTTTAGTGGTAATTTACCTACCCTAGCCGCACTTTCCTGGGCTCTATTCAAAAGGTCAGGTAAAGAGCTGCAACACAAAGAGGTTCAATAGCCCTAATCTTGCAAATGGATTTGCCCAGCTGAGGGCTTCCACCCACACATCACTGCCATGAAGTCAATGGGCACAACCCTAATGGATTTAACCGTGCAGCTCTGATTGACAGATGGCAACAGAAACTAGAAGGGAGAAAAGGTTTCTGACTCTCTAACCTGAAAGAGTCATTACAGAAAACAGTTGCATTATGAATTTGTTTTTAACAATAATATATGCGGTTTTGATCAACACTAAGTAAAATGCATGGTGAGTGCAAATGGTTGCTAGAAAGAAATAACCAGCCAAATTCATTTCTGAAGTAAAAATTTCACTGGCTTCCACTTTTTTCTTCCTTCTGTAAACTGCTCAAGGAGAAAGGTGTTGTTAAAAACCTAACATTACTCAACAACTGTATTATCAGTTGAACTTCCCATAAAGGTTATCCTACTATAAAAAAGTACAGTTTATTTTTATTGTTATAGCCAATTGAACCTAATATCCGGCAACCAATTTCGAGAAAATGTTTTCTGTTAAACTGACAAGCTTTTTCCTTTCCAGAGCATCTCTTAGAGAGAACAGTATCCCATTGGCACCGTTTTTCTTTTCCTGTGAAGAAAATGTAATTTTATTAAACATCTTTTAATAAGCTAATACTTAGAAAGAGAAAAATGAAAAAAAAATAAGAAAGCAAACCTATACTGAACAGGATGCCTTAACATCATTACCAGATAGAAAATTACTCACACAGATGCAAATATTCAATCAAAATATWATTTTTTAAACTGAGAAAATGCATTAGTATTTTAAAACTAGAAATCTGCCATTCAGCCACTATATTATCCTTAAAAATGCATGTTTAAATGAAGGTATACAAGTTGGCAGCTTTAGTAGCAGCAATTAAGATTTTATTGAAACTTTAAATAGAGCATATACGTGAAGACATGATTTAGCTGAGCCACTGTGTTTTTCTAATCTTTAATACGGACGCTGACTTCTCCACCCACATAAAGATACATGTCTTCAGACCGGATTTTGTATGAGGGAGAGAAGAAAAAAAAACAGTGTGTATTAACTGCATATTGAGCCTTACCTTCGTCTTCAGCTTCTGAATTTCAGCTTCTGTAACTGCATGTTTGATTTGCAACTAAAATTGAAAATATAAAATAAACAAGTGAAGTCACAGGGAGTCCTCCAGTATTTTTAAAGCCTGTGCTGCAAGTTGAATACCTTATTACACAGCAGAAGGCCCCGAAGAGTGCTGCAGTGCAGTGGATTGTAAATTAAAATGTCTAGCTTGCAAAATGACTCAGTCTGTGTGCAACCTAATTAAAGATAGGATGCCGCCCAACCACTCATCATTCCAACTCAGAACATCCAATCTGTTCAGCAAAACCAAATGCCCTATGTTTAAAAAGAAAGGGAAAAAAAAAAGAAAAAAAAGAAAAAAGAGGAAAAATAAAAGATGCTCAGATGCTCTCCTGCTGGGCTTTGTTCTCCTCTGATGTGAATATGAAATATATCTCAGTGATATTAGAAAGTCCCATTGCATTGATTAAAGTAGACATTTAACAAAAGAGCAAATGCAGAAATAAGTGATTTAACAAATTGAGAAGTCAGGAAAACCTTGAAGGGAAGATTCCACATTTACTGCATGCAAGTGAGCATTAAGATTTATTCTATTATTATGAACTATTAGTCTGAATTACTCCATTCAAGATAGCCAGTCTCAAGAGAGAGCAGTTATACTGGGAAACTGCRGAGAACAGGAAGCATCATTCAAGCACACAAGTTGACTGCATGTAGATTTACAGCTGATGCATTGTGCTAAAGGTTGTATTTACACTGCCAAGCACCGTGCCACAATGAGAGTGGCTCTGTACTGGGAAACAGTTGGTACTGAGGACTTGACATCCACAGAGACACGTTTTTTGRGGGGAGGGACTGTTTTGGACTTAGTTTAATCTGATCCTATGTAGTGAATGTCCTTCAGCTGTTGAGGAGGACACCCTCCCGTAACATCTTCAGTCTTAGTTTCATGCTAAAGGATTAGAGTTTGCCTGAAGTACAAATCAAAAGTCATCTTAAAACTGCTCATGACCCTATAGACATGACCCTATATAGGTTTACACCTAAATCCCTTCTGCTTTACTATTTAAAGCTGTTAGTATGGAAAAGTTAACAGACAGAACAAAATCTTATTTCTAAAGCACTGTTTAATCTGAATCAGTGGCTTGTGTGTGTGTTGGATAAGGAGCGAGGGCAAAGGTAAAGCCTGATAGTTTGAGATAACACTGCAGTGAAGACAAAGCCTTAGTCTATTATTTATGAATACCAGGAATAGTTATGGAAAAGCATGTTTTACATGATGGTTACTTCTCTTACAAGGATGACTGGAGCCTTTGAGAATAGCTTATGCTGAGCTAATGGAGTACATGGGGGAATTGCACTGAATCAGAAAGTAATATCCCAGTAAAGCAACGGCTACTCTCTTTAAGACCAGGCTTTTAGACAAAAAAGTACAAACAATTCAAAGCACAAGTCCTTTATTTGGAAGAATGGTTTTAATAATAGGAGCTATCAGAGTGCTGATCAGTATAAGTAACTCTGAGAAAGTGCCAAGCAACCTCTCAATTCCTTTTTCCATTTCATGGGACCTCTCAGACACATTTCTTGTAAGAGCATAAAAAACACACACAGTTAGATACACTTTGGTCTGCACTTAACTGACCTAGTGAATAACTCTAGTCTCTCTTTGTGGAAAATCACTCAATTTATGCTGGAAGGAAGGAGACAAACAGTTCCACCTGAKGAATATTCTCCTTTCCACTGCTCATTTGTGGGTTAGTGTCTCCAAACGAGACCCAGGAACTAACTGTGAGCACTTCCAGTTCACACAGTTCTCAGCAGGTACTACAAGTCACCTTTGGACTGTGCAGTGAAAAGTACTTCAAATGCTCTTATGCCCAGGGAGAGATAGAAGATTTAATTTTAAATGAAACCAGTAGCTGGCTAGAAAGCTTGCAGAACACATGAAATATGGAGGCACATCTGGCCTACTACCAAGTATAACAACTTTGTTATCAAGTCAACCCTAGATAGGCAGTTTTAAAGGAGTCTGGTTTTTGTACTAATTCAATTCCTGCTAATAATGGGAGATGACGAGGAAAAATCACAAAAGAGCCACTTGGAAAATTATAAAATGCTCAGATCTGTGCTTAGCTCACCTGCTTTGTTCATTGTGTGAGGTAAAATCAGGGGGAAGATGTATGAGCTACTTTGCCCTTTGCAGAATTAAAAATGTAACTCAAGGCTCCTGGGGTTACCTGCTTTCCAACTCTTCTAAAAATCCCACAAAGCAGTAAGCAACATTTRAATAGTTTATTATGACATAACAGGCTCCAATTTGTTGCATAAATGGCAATCTGCTCAGGTACAGATGGTCTTAACAGTTATTTTTATACTCTCTGCTATTAAATTAAAAAAATATATGAATAGTGAGTGTGCAGTCAGATCACTGAATCAGCACATGGTACAGCAGATCCCACGAAGGCAGAAAAACAGACACCTTCCTGACAAACAGATGAATGTGTAGCTAGAAATCAATTTTCTCCCTTTTCTTTTGTCTTAAACCCAAAATAACCATGCTTGCAGTATAGATGGGAAATATGCATTTCTGGGTTAACACAAAGCAAGGGCTAAGGGGAATGATTTGACAAGAAAATCTGTACTCCACAGCTCAAATTTTTAAGCAAGTTTTCTGATAGGGAAACATGAATACCCCCTTCCTATGCAATGCCAGGCAAATTCTTGGCAAATATTTCATTTAAATATTTCCTTTTTTTTATGAGTTTTTAAAGTCAGCATTATGATGGATTCCTTTTAATAAAAGATATTTTGGATGATATTTAGCATACTGCCTATTCTAAGATGTCTTCAAGGGCTGATCATTTTTTCTTCAAAACAGTAAAACCTCTATTTTAAAATAAGATTTAGAGAGAAAACAGATTGAATTCATCTAACACTGCAAGAGGCAGAACAGGATGAAAAGCTGGCAACAGCGAAACATCTGGAGTAAAATGGGAAAGAAAGTACCTCAAGGAATCTAATAACACTGATGGTATTTTTTTATACATAATCGTTACACAACCTTGCTTATAATAATGCATCTTTCATAGATTTCATTGAAATATGTGAAATATAATACCTATCTCGTAAGATCCCCCCTCCTCCTACAGATCCTCAGTCATCAGAGGTGTCTAGCTCTTTCTTTCAAAGCACTTAAGGAATATCAATCTCATCTTTCCTACTTTTCAGCCTGGAAAATAAGGTAGGCAGAGGTAATGTGATTCACCCAAGATTGCCCAGCTCTATCCTGATTTCCATTCTAAAAGTAAAGCATTTCAAATAAGAGCGCTCACAAAGTATTTGGGCACATTTTTCACTGCAAAGACTGAATTCAGCTAATTAGGTCAGCCTATTATGTGAAAAGATTATGTCCAACCCACTTTAATACTTTCATTAATCTCCGGGGTAAGAACAAGAAAGAACAGTTATTCTTTAAATACAATTCCAGAAAMCTCTGTGTGGGCTTGTGCAGCGTGACCGTGAACAAGTCCTCTAGTGTTGAAGGAATTCAGGGCAAATACCAAGAAAAATACATGCACCCTGCCAGTCACAGCCAACAAAATGCAGCTGTGCAGCCTAAATGCCATCAGCGACTCCAGAGCGGCACGGAACTGCGCGGGGAGCTCCTGGGGGAAGAGTCTGCTCCCAAGCAGGAACATTTAGTATCTGCCTCTCAGGCTCCCTCATCTGCTCTCGAATCAAAAGACCCCCAAGTCTTTTAGTTTGATTTTCTCTGTATTTCTATATCTAGATTTGAGACCTTTAAATGAGGTCTACAACTCACTTCTCGTCAGTCTGGACGTACTCAAGACTGGCAAGAGCCCAAGCTGGTGGAAACTGTTTTCAAGCACAGTTTTACAGGTAATTCAGTCAAACGGCCCCAATGTCTTACCCATCCCTGCAGCTGTGCTTTGCATAACCTTGTCACACTGGCAAGAGCAATGGGGTAAATGCTACCAGTCAGAATGGTGCTATCTTCCAACTGCTTTGAACAGGTCATAYAATCAACAGGCACAACACAAAGTATTAAAAATGAAGTTGTCTGTTTTGTTCAATTGCATATAGCCTGGAACTTGAAATACGGGGTGAGAAAAAATTAAATGAACTACAAACTTTTCAGAAAACAAAGATGAATGACAATAGGCACTGGAAGGCTGAAAAGGGTATCAGGAGAAAAGGGGAAGACTTGCTTGCTCAGGAATGGATTACTTCTGTATTTTCTATTTCCGTGACTCTTACGGCCATGAGATATATTTGTAGAAAATAAAACCTCTGGCTTGAATGAAAGGGAGGGAAGGGGAAAAGACAAAGCAGGAAGGGAGATAAGAGGGAGTCTCTCTATTTTTTTTTTTCTTAAATTGCCTTCTAGGCACATAAGGGCTCTGCTCCTTATCTATGAGGCTCCAATTTCTTTACACCCTTTCATCTCCATTCTGTTTAAAAAGCAGAATGTTCCTTTTTTTTTTTTTTTTTTAATGCTCAGTCCATTCCTCTGGGCTGGTATGAATCCATTTGTTTCATACCTTTATTTTCACCAGAGACCATGAAAGTTCAGGAATAAATGAAATCAAAAGCACAATCTAAAATACAACAGAAATATTTCTCAATATTTTCTACACTAACTTACAAGAATTTAAATATTGCAGCTACTACTGACTATCGCTGCCCCAAGCTTCACATAGTCCCAGTGGGTAAGACACACACTACAGCCACAGAAGTTTGATAAAACATCAACCTAAAACAYGCCTGCTTCTTTCTGAACACATAAACAAACACATCACAGTGCAGAATACTGATGAGTGCTGTGCAATGGTATCGGAGTTAGGAAAAGCCCAACCATGTTCCTTTTTGCTGAAATTTAGGATTTGTTGTTTGTTCCCCCGGTTGCTTCCGCTTGGAATCTCACAAAAAAAGACAAGCCATGTGCCAGGAATGAATTAACTTGCATCTCGCCTTCCTGGCCAAGAAGTGCCAACTAAGTACTAAGGCAGAATAAATTTCATACCGAAAACTTGGGATTATAAATCCTCCTCCATCAACATATTAGTTACCTGACAGCTGATGTTAAAACAACTGCTCAATTTACTTAAAGGAGATTTTTTTGAGCCATTTACTCATACTGGCTGCACAAACAGCCAGAAATCAAATCTCATGTTCAAAGAAAGTAACAACCACTGAGCAACGGGATAACTAGAAACCTAGTTCCAGTGAAGTCTGTGGGAAATATTTCTGGATGTGTAACTCACCTCTTTGAACTTGTGAGCCAGCTTGCTGGTGTCCAGGTCGCTGGGGGAGAACATGTCGTCGTTTTCGGGAAGATCAAACACTTCAATGGCCACATCACCCCCTGGAAGGGCAGGTGCCATGTCTTCGTCTTCTTCATCTGTAGCATATTCCCCTGTCTTAATTTCATAGCATTTAAGAAATTCAAGTTATCTTCTTATTATACAGAGACTGTTAAATATGTACAATTTGTAGACTTTCAAGTAGTTAAGTCGGCGTGTAAATACAGCATATTGCATGCAAAAAATAACTTGGGTTTTTGTTTAGCTCTAGTCCAAGCAGTTGTGATTTCTAAATATGTGAACTACTACTCCACAGTAGTGTTTCAGGACATTAAGACAGAGGAGAAAATAGTATCTTAAGCACTGAAAATTCCTAGAGGCCAGCTTTACTGGCTGCAGTTAATGCAGTTTTCATCCTTTTCCAAACATGGCTTTCTTTCCCACAGGAAGAGCTCTCAGTGTGTTCCAGTTTTAATAAGGAATCCTTTCCAAACAGAAATACAAGCAGAACAGAACTGGCAGGATCTTGATTTCTGTTTTGTGAGCCAGCTGCAGGTAGTAACTCTCAGGTGAAAATCCACTGTATTTSAACATCAGTTGGTTCATTTTTCATAAAGAAATTAGTAATAGGAAAGCCACTTCTATACCAAAAGACAACACAGGCACTAAGAAACTGAGCGTCAGAAACAAGCCCATGGAAATCAAGCTTTACTGAATTCTCACCCTGGATAAACAGGTGCTGCTAGCTAGTTTTACACATAAAACTTGGGTGTCTTTTGGGTTGGTTAGACATGAAATATGGACAGACTGTTGGCTAATAAAACAGAAGTCTAAAAAGAATAAGCTAAATCATATTTCTCAAGCCTAAAAGGGGCAACACAATAATGCTGAAAATAAAACATTTATATTATCATGCCCTAAGGTGCCTAAACAATGTTTTGCATATGCACCTATGCTCACCACATCCCAAAGGTGGCTGAATGCTTCTGTATTCTGCAGTTCATCTCAAGTGAAGCCCAGCTCATGCATATTCTGTGCACAYGACTATCTGAGCACAGCAAAACTTCCCTCAGGGACAGCTGCACTTATCAAGTGCAGGAATAAAGAAATGCACGAGAAAGGGATGGCAGGGAGGATAGTCCTTCTCATGAATACAGTAATACTTATGACATCCCAGGTTTTGACAGAATTATTCATTTTTTACATGCGCTCTAAGTTCCGGGCGTAAAAGTGCATGGCATTCTTTTCAGAAATATATTCCTAGCAATGCTCCAATATGTATTGGTATCATTTTTTTTTTTTTTTAAAGAACATTTCAAATCAAGAGGTAAGAATTCAGGTGTCCAAATAACAGTTAGAATTTCAGCTTCCTACCCAAGTAAGCTTCCCAGCTGTCATTTAGGCTTAGGTAAATCTCTTTCAATTACACAGTAAGGCATAGAAGCACATTAATTGTAAATATACACAAGTACACACAAACCGAAAAGACATATGAACACATCCAATAACACAGGGATGTATTTGCATGAATAAGCAGCACTTCTTGGAGAGATAGCACACTGAAAAATTAAGTTTACATTTTGCTAAACTGCTAGAATGAAAGATCAAACATCTGGGAAGCAAAATGATTTGGTAAAAACTTCTGAAGTTAAAAGAACTATAAAAAGATGACAAACAACCATAATGTATGACTTACTCATACACTAAATACAGCTGAATGTGAAAAAAAAATCGTAGACCTGTTGCTGTATCTTAAAATATTTGTTTACATATTCTACAATCAAACACACAGCAACCATATTTTACGTACTTTGTGTGTACAAAGACTAAGAACTTCAGCATTCTTCAAACAAACAAACAAAATCTCAGYCCCTTTACTGGTTACCACCATTCACTCATCTGAAACAGGCGAGCAAAAGTAATATCCAACCTTCAGCTTTCCCATTTTTCCATAGGAATGGCTTTCATCTGACACAGCCATTTAGTAGCCACACACTAACACAGGTAACAGCACAAAATTACCAGTGTGAATCGTAATGTCCCCTTTCAAAAGGGAAGATGTCACTCGTGCTCTCTACTGGCACTGTAAATTCTTGGAATGTGCTTAACACAAGCATAAAGCAGGAGCAGCAGCAGCCAAGTCAGCTCCTCCAAATCACCATAAATGTGGGGGATTTGGAAACCTGGCTAAAGCTTTTGCTTAGGGACTGCAGCTCTTCCCACAGGCAGGGAATGCCGCTYGGAGAACTCAATAGCGCCTCTTCATCTGATCTTTATTTTAGAATTTTCACTTAATTTTTTTTTTTGTGAGAGCAAAGAAAAATATGAAGAAATCATTTTGACAAAAATATTTCATACTAATGATGCTGGAAAAATTGTGTTCTCTGAAAGATTTCCTCAACCATAACGCACTCTTTGGGTTTTGGACATCCAAGAACATGGTAATGCTCCAATACTACTTTGCTCTCAGAATAGCCTGATAAATAATAATTAAAAATGAAAAATTATTCAAATGTCCATTAGTAATATTAAAATAATAAAAAAACCCTGTATTACTTGCATAAAACTACTTATCCATGGCCAGAGAGTGAACAGAATGCTGCAATATGTTATCAATTTCTCATCTTGCATCAGAGTATGCAGACTTCAGGGGAATGAGGCATCTCTTTTATGTGAATTTTGCCCTTCACTGTTAAACATGAAAAAGATAATATCATGTTCAAATTAAGATACCAAGAGATACCACAACTTGATTAACTGTGCCTAGAACCCTGCATTAATGCAGGAAAGACTTCAGTTAAAGATACAGACTCGGGTCACACTTCGCACACTAGGTAGGAAACACAAAGACAGTGCCTATTTCAAACAGTTTTCCAGTCACCAGGATAAAACAAATCAAGAAGGGATGGGGRCGGTTTAGAAAAAGAAAGAAGCTGGTGAGGAGTAAATTCTGTAACATTCTACCTAGATGTAGCACCTATAACAAGATCTCCTCCTACCTTTACTGCACTTAGCACTGGCTCGTAGGGCAATGCCAGTTGTTGCCCTCCTGACACTGCCAACTGCAAGATGTGTGAATCTTCCTCCAGCCACCAGTAACCGGCATGTAACATTCCCAGCGGAATGAGGAGCTACAAGAGTCTAATAAGTCGCCCGAATTTAGCATCTGACTGAAGTCCTGTATAAGCTGGTTGGCAGCAATCGACACTTCCCCCATTGACGCTGCTTTAGGGAACGCGGATTCTTCTAAAACGGGTGGAAGGTGCTGCCTGAGCTGTGATGAGGGCTACCTTGGGTTTTAGGTCAGAGAAATGCCAGGCAGCCTGGATCATGGGAAGGCCGAACGCCAGGCTGGAACATGCCTGGGACATTCTACACGCAAGCTGATCAGCCAGCAGCCTTTCCAGGCATGGTCACGTTCAGCAACTCTGGGACTCCAAGACTCACCAATGACTTTTTGCTCTGGAAACTCAGTACATTATTGCTGTCTTTGAGGAAAAGTCCAGAAYTTGACAGCCTCAGTGAAAGACACATTTTTGATTGTTTTCCCCATTATTTAAGCAGGGTTGAAGCTGGAGGTCTGTCCTACCACCTACCAAGAACTGACTGAAAACGGGCAGATCAGTCGAACAGCTCTGAAATTGAACACATCYGTGTAGAAATTCATATCATCTCAGTATGAAACCAAGAAAGTATGAAACTGCTGGCAACCCAAACACCACTGCTCTTCATGCAGTCAGAATCCACATCTTTGTTATGAGAGGGACTTGGAAAGATAATCTTTTTGGTACATTTGTGRATATCAATCCATATGATGCAGACTGTGATTTCCATGCCTCCTTTCCCAGAGCCAGAGAATGGCTTGCTGGTAGTGGAGTCTGGCACAGGGCAACATAAACAAACTCAATCACATTTGCCATAGGAGAGCAAGGTGCACTTGAAGCAGTAATGTTCATATTTGATAGTAAATGAAGCAGGAGTGCTTGTGATGACCAAAAACACCTTTGAACTGTGTCTAATGCACATCAGATCACAGCTTCTAGGAAGTCAATTGCCTGAGGATGGTGCAAGCTACAGGGTTTACTGGGAAGCAGTCACCTGGCAAAAGTCTGAACAAACTGAGGATTGCTGCAGGTTCCCCACACAACCTATTGGTGAATCTGTTAATCAAGCAGGGCCTCATGCCCATCGCACACTTAACTATATTCTAGCTGTCCATTCTGAGAATAAAAATTAATATCACCCCCCCATGCACACTGTTGTTTTTGATACCCGAAGTATTTCCTCAGTTCTTCCAAAGACTAATTCCTTCTCCTCCCAAGATAGATCTGTTGTATTCTGTATCTAGTAAAGGTTTTTTCCCCTTCTTCTTTCTCCTTCCATCACATAMTCTTATATGAGAGTTCCCTTTGCACGGCACAAGGTGATGGCCAAAAGGTATAACTTATGGTCACAGACGTGGTCACATCCTTAATGTAGCACCAGGATAATATATGGATGCCTCAATTCTGTTCTGTGATCTCCTTGTCCTCCTTTTGGTTCTCTCTATCAGCCAAAGACACTATCAATAGAAAACTCTTCTTACATTTGAATTTTCCTGCGCCAATCAATTTGATATTTGCTGTTCTGGAACAAAAGGAATATTTTAACCACACACCGAAAAGCTCTGCAGTAATTTTCTTCTTGAAATCAGATTTATCACCACAATTTTTAAAAAGCAGCAGCAAAGGTGCCACTTTTGGCACTTTTGGCAGTGTCAAAAGTCAGCCTCAGAGTCCCAAGGGGAAAGCAGGAACTAGGAAGACAGAACAGCACATGAAAAAAATGCCCAAAGAGACAAATGCCGGGCAGGGGGTGTTACCTCATCGTCATCTGCGTCGTACTGGGCATAATGCTGCTCCAGGAGCTCTCTCTGGCGCCGTTCCTGTTCCAGGGTTTGGCTGATCAGCTGCGCCACCTCACTGACCTGTCCYGGTTTTTCTCGTCCAATTACAAA
The DNA here is from genome assembly GCF_003342845.1 of Nothoprocta perdicaria. NCBI lineage: Eukaryota > Metazoa > Chordata > Aves > Tinamiformes > Tinamidae > Nothoprocta > Nothoprocta perdicaria. Next base: position 138,282 of record NW_020455574.1, read on the forward strand.
CCTGTAGAAAACAGCGCGGAAAAAATATCACTCTTGTTGCTTTACCAAAYTTCTTGATTTTCAGCTGCATCTAGACTGGATGCAACTGGATTTTCCTTTGGAAACGCAGGCCTGTGGTGGTTTTAAAGATGTTCTGTGGACTAGAGTTGCTAGAAGGGCACTGTTCACAAAGGGAGGTCAGGCCAGGAAGTGACAGGATTTCCTCCTCACACACAAAAAAGGGACGGTGACCGGTGACCTCTAAAACCTTCCCTCCAAATGGGAACTTCAGGGATTTAGACTGAAAGCAGGGCAGATTTTTAAAAAGTATTATCACTCCTATTCCCTTAAGAGAATGTATTTCTCAGAAGCCAACAAAAGTTCAGAGGAACAGTTAAAAATACAGAGAAATTTCTGATCGCTCATGGTGAAAAGAACATGATAGAACAAGAAAACAGAATCAGAGTATTTTCTTTCTCCATCTTGATCTAAAAGACATTTCTGAACTTTTGTGYTTGCCTTTTGCCTACCTGTAAAAGAGAATCTATTTCTACATTTTAAAATCTGACAGACTCGTTTYCCTAATTTTAAACTTCATTTCAATCTTTTTATTTTACGAACTCCTGTTGCTAGGGAGCTTTTTTCTCCAGTTTTGGCGCTTGATAAAAATGGGAAGCAAATTTCTTTGCCTTAATAGCAGGCAACAAACGTTTCCCTTTCTTTGGCTGAGACTTGCATTCTTTTCCAACCTTGTTTTCAGCAACTGAAATTTTGGACTGGCTTTGACTGCAACATTTCTTCCATCGTTAGGTACCCTGCTACATGTAGCAATAATGATAAATGCCCATATAGCATTGATATTATAAACAACTGAACAAAAACACAGTTTAAAGATGTAAAGCTGAAGTAACATTTTCCTAACACGCCAGAAAGACACTGGGCAATTGTAGGGGAAAAAAGTATTATGTAGAACTGAAAAGTAAAATCAGGTGCCTCTGAGAGACTGCATATGGTAAATTATTTGTTTCCAAAATATTTGGCACCAGTGATGAATTTAATTTGTTATTTGGAATGAGAAGTACAAGTGTGTATTACACCCCATGTAAGAAAATGATTTTCATTAGTACTGTCTATTGCTGTTAAAGACATTTGAGATTTGGCATCTATACATAGGACAAGTTCCCATGCGTGGATAAGCCTCAGTCCATTTCCTATGCCAAACAATTTGTCAGACTCTATGAAGTCATGTGCTATAGAAAAGAATACAATTTGGAGATTATTTTGACACTAACAAAACAAATGAGTTAATAACTGTTTCCAAAAGGACAAGAAAGGTGAGAAGAACCGACACAATTCGAAATAATGAAACAAGGTGCTCTAAAAATAGCTCACAAGGAAGGGACTTAGTTTAAAAATATTAACAGAAAATACAACAGACCCTAGAATAATATCAGCAAGTAACATCAGTATTTTAATCCTGATTAAATCAGATCACCGTCTGGCACTCACATCCTACAATTACGAAATATGACATTGGTTCTCAGCAATGATAAAGACCTGGGGCTGGAAGAATGTTTGTTTATGACCCCTCTGCCTCATCTGTTCTGCGCTCTGACTCACAGTCAGATCCTGTTTCTTCTGAATTTTCGTTTTACAGCCAAGTATTACTCCAAAAGAGTAAACCAGCCCTATCTGCGTCTCAACTGCAAGGAACAATGAACCTTTGACATTACAACACCAAGTAAAGAAGCATTTAACCCACACCCGCCGTCTGCTTGCCTCTTCTGTGGAAAAATAAAATAGAAGGGAATATGGAAAACAYCCATTTCATTTTAAATATATATTTTCAGAGAAATTACACAGTAATATATTATTAATACACAGCAGAGATAACATCACATTTATAAATACATGACAGTGATCACCCATGTAGCAAAATATAGAACAATGCAATGTGCTGTATATATAATTTTTCCACCTGTCTTCTGCCTGGAAATTCCCCTCCCTTGGAAAATAATATACTTGAAAAAATTCATACAACTATTTCTTCACTGTCTGAAAGTCTAGGATAGGTAATATGGCATATATTTAAAATCTGTTACCTCCCAGTTATTTATGATTAACACATGTCAATGGAAAACCCCCCTTTCCCCTCTTTTTACATTAGGAATGGTTTTGGCATATTAAAATGTAATGCAATGATATTTTCATACAGAGCATTAAGTTGAGGTAGGAAATATATATTTTAAACCTTATTAATTGGAATTTTATTCTCATCCCAAAGACAGGTTATAGCGATGCTATTTTCAAGGCTTGAAATATATGTTAAAAGTAAGTTCCTTAGGTGTTAGAACACAATATAGCAAATATAGCAGAGAGTATATAGCAAATATTTTTCAAAATAGAAGTATAAAAGGAATGTCTTATCTTCCTAGAATTCATTGCTTTAAAATGAGATATTTGATAATTAGACTGAAGTATCTGAAAATAAATATTGAGAAGTATTCATTCTATGATTGATGCCAGCTGTAAAGAGGAAAATTATGTYTCCAACATTATAGTCTTTACAAAGTAAACAAAACTTTTTGCCAGGCTACGTTTCATGACTTTAAAATATCAAATTAAATACAACAGAATAATTCTGTTGATTTCATAAATAATCTGTAAAGTACAAATTTGTAATATAAGGAGAAAATAAAAAATATTTCTTTCTTTTGAACACCAGATAGGAGAGAGTTTTTAAAAAGCTGAATATTAGATCCTTAAGCCTCAATTGGCTTTAACTATAAGATCTATCATAATCTGAAGTGTTTAAATATTAAAGAGGGGCATAAGGTTGTGAATCACTGACCAGAAAATTAGTCACTGAAGCATAATATGCATCCTTCAACAAAATGGCTAATTACGTGTTTCCCATCACGGTGCCTCACCAAAATTAAGCACATTTTAGATTTAATTAATTAGTCTCAAGGGCCGAAGTACTGAAATAAAAACCTACAAATTCTGTCTATGGTATCTTTCAGAAAGTGACAAATGAGGATGTTAAGACCACTTCAACCTCATCACGACAAACTCTCCTTAATTATTAAAGCTCAAAAATACAGAACAAAACCAAGCAACGCTCTGTAGCTATACTAAAAGTCATTAATTTCATTAAATCTGAGGGTGAGGGAGAGGGAGAGAGAGAGAATAATAAAGGTGCAAGACATAAACTGACCTTGCTATTCAGCTATAGATTATCTAGCACAATTGTGGTAAAATATTCTCTTTGGTTGTGGTGATAAAATRAACAGGGATAGAGATTTATATTTGAGTCTATCACCTTGAGTATAAGAAAATATAAAGGAATAGAAAATATGAAGAAATTGAAAATTCAGCTAGAGTAATGGTGGTTAAAGGAAATATTCTACTAACAGTGGCAACAATGCCAGTTTTCGAGTTGCTGAATTGCAGAATTCCTCCTGCAATCCATGACAATTTAAGGATTTAAAACCCTGCCTCATATACTGTTTTCTGCATATTTGTAGTTTTTATTAAATGAAGATGTGCAGACCTAAGCTTCTTGAAAAAAATAGCAGTAGTTTATTTAATTTTTACCAACAGTRGGAACCAGAGACATTATTTTAACAATTAATTTATTTAAAAAGCACTTCCACTTTTTAAGAGTTTTGCAATTGAAAAAATGTGTGCAAGCACTGTAACTCTGTGACACAAAATGAACTTCTGCTGCATGTATTTTTAATGACTTATTCTCAGTGAAACTTTTTCTCCTAAAATATTTCACGCATTAATGCTCAGTTAAGGATAATTTATTTTGGATTCCTTAAATTCGACAAAAAATAAATAAGAATGCAATGGACAAGTAAGATAGAAAGAACAGTTTTTACTGTAACATGAGACATTTTTCTCTGATTTCTAACTTTCTTAAAATGTAGTGTGGTCATTAAAAACATATAGCTAATGCACAGTAACACAGTTTTACATTGGGAAGTTTSTTTTTTTTTWWAAAAAAAGGAGTTTAAAAATGGATTTCCTCTGTGTTTTAAAGTACTGAGCTGATTCTGCTATCACTTAGCTGATTTCTTTCAAGATGTCTTTAATTACCTACCCTGGCTGCCTCCCTTCGGATAAGAACTATATAATTAAACCAAAGTGCAAAAAGGGATACAAACCCTGTTAGAAGGCAATTTTGTTTAGTTACAACACTGTAAGATGGAACTCACAGGCTTTTTGTAGCCAGGATCAGACTCTCTGAATCTTCTCTCTCATGTGAAATGTCAGCCTCCAATAGAGGTCAGTGATTTGGTGGAAGAAATTCACAAACTACGAGAATTCATTGCACTTTCTCCTATAAAAATGATCTGAAGCTTAACAGCCACCAAGAGGAAACAACAACAAAGAGTTGAATCATTGAATAAGGTAGGTTGGAAGGAGCTTCTGGTCCACCTCCACACGCACACCCCACTTAAAGCACGGCCAGCTCAACCATGGTCTCATTCAGTTTTGCATCTCTCTAAGGACAGGAAAATTCTACAGCCGCTTCCAATGCTTGGAAGGGTATTGCACCTTGCTATGATTTTTTTCTTTTTTTGACAATATCTAGTCAGAATTTTCCTTGCTGCAACTTGTTCATTGCTTATCTCATCAGTAGGCACATCTGAAGAGTCCGGGTTAACCCTTCTTACCACCCATAAGGTAGCTGAAGATAGCAGTAAGATCCCAACCACCCCATCCTTCTTTTCCTCAGACCAAAGTTGCTCTTTCTACCTCTCCTTGGGATCTTTTCTTCAGAGCTGCACTCTGGCTCATTGCTCCCAGTTCACAACATGTCCCAAAGCTATTCCTCCCTGCCCCAGCTGCAGGACTCTGCATCTGCCTTCCCTGGGCTTCATGAGGTTCTGCCAGCTCATTTCTCCAGCCCATCACAGTCCCTTCGAGTAGCAGCCCTGTTCATCAGCCTATCAACCCTTCTCCCCAGTTTTCTAGGGCAGAACTAGCCCACCCTTGCTAAGGATGCCCTCTGTCTCACACCACTCAGACCACACCGCTCTCACTTGCATCAGAGACAAATTCTATTCAGCAGCCTTTAAGGCTATTAGCTGTAATAAAGAGGAACTAAGCATGATTGACAGAAGTAAGTAAACAACGTTGGCTTGGAGATTAGTGAGGTAGTAACCCAAAAGAACACAAAGAAGTAAACAAATCTGCCTGGAGATTAGTACCCAATATAACCTGGGGAAGTAACCACCATTAGTGGATGAAAGGAGTTATGGCAGTAAGGAACTGCACACACACCCCTATCACGTGCCTCACTGAATTTGTGTTCTTTGTTATTGTTATTAAGCTGTGTTTTTGTCAGCATTGCTGYTACGCTATTTTTACTTACTGTTTTTTAAATAATTTTAATTAATATGTATTCAGATTAAAAAAGGGCTCATGTCCTTCCCTGGCAGAATCACATTGCTGCTCTCCAATCAATCCTCACTCCACCATGACCAGCTCTGGCAGAAGACATTCGTGATCCAGCACCAGTGAGAAACTGGTGGGAAATGCAGGAAGCAGCTACTCCTGCAACAACATCCAAGTCACTAATAAAGATGTTTAACAGGACTGGCCCCAACATCCACCCTCGAGGAATGTCACTAAGAAGGGAGTTCCCAGCTGGATTTCGTATTACTGATCATAACCCTTTGGGACCAGAAGTCCAGTCAATTTTCCACTCATCTCCAACCCCATGAGYGCTCCCAAAGGCACACGTGTTTCTGTTCAAGCATGTGAGAGAAATCCCCAGTCCTGCTGTTTTCATAAGGGAAGCACAAGATCCTCCCTGGCCAGGCGGTGCCCCAGGCACTTCCTCACTACCCTTCAAGCCTCCACTGCCATTCACAGCGAGGACACCTTCCCTCACGGGTAGTTTCAGGCTCTACTCCCTGTCGAACTTGCTCCACTCTTTCAGGTGGGTCTCTTCTCGCTCCTTAAAGAGGATCCTTTCCTTAAAAAACACCTCCTCTGCAACATCAGCTGTGCAGGCAGGTGTTGAACTGCATCCAATTCCATTTGATGCTTTCTCCTTCACTGGCATGACGTCGGGGAACACCCATCAGGTTCTCATGCCCCTCCATCCTATCCTGCAGAGCCCTGTGCAAGACCTCAGGGTCTTCCTCAGCAGCATCACTAGTGCCAGTGGACAAACAGGAAAGGCTGCTTGGAAAACTGCTTAAGGGCCAAAGGCCTCAGCAGTCTCTCGACAGCATCTTGGATACAAGTCACCGATAAGCTACACTTATCAATGCTAAATGGATATTGAGTCAAACTCTCAGAAAAACACATTAAAAAATATAATGCTCTTAGATTAATTATACCCACAGAAATCAATTCTAGTCCAGGGTCTCGTTGACAAATTAGCTTTACTTAAAACTGCTTAAGAAATAGCCAATAGATTCAGTGGGTTGGKTCCCTTCCAGTTTCCAGTTACACACTCCTGAGGAGTGCCTGTGGAGAAACTCTTCTGCCTCTTGCAGCAGATCTCACCGTATCCCAATGCAATATTGCAGGAAGYTTTCCTGAATAAATGCTGATCATCTAATCAGCATTCTCCACAGCACCCCTGYTTCTTATGGGGATGGTCAGCTCCAAGAATCACATTTCTAAATCTTAGCTGGATGCAGGGGGAGCRTACACCCTGTTCAAAGGGACAAGCGACAGCCAGGAATGTTTCCAAAACCTGACTGCCTTTTTGGGGTGAGATCCACCCTTCCTCACAGAACCACAGACAGAATCACAGAATGGTTGAGGTTGGAGGGGACCTCTAGAGATCCTCTAGTCCAGCCCCCTGCTCCAGCAGGGAATCACCCTCACCCTTCCTGGTTTCCATGGATATACACRGAGTACACATGGTTGAGATGTGAGCAAGCTTAATCTGCATGATTAAGTGATCCAGCCCCTAGGGCAAGCTGAAACTCACTTGTAGAATAGTCTGGAYGTAGCTAAATACTCCCACGGCACCATCCCTGTGGTTTGCTGAAGCATCCAGGGAAGAACAAATATCGGTAATTTCTGCCCGGCTACGTCACATTAACCACAGCACACGGTACCTGGGTGGGAACTTGCACAACAAAATACACAGCACTTTGACACAGCAAAGAAATTAGCTAAATTATCATTTACAATGACATTTCAGCTGAAGGGATAGGAGTTCATGTTTTGATCCAACTGATTTGGGGAAGTGATCCAAAATCGGCCAAGCTACTTTTACTGTGAAAGAAAAAGGAAACCCACTCCTAATGGAAACCCGCTGAATCCTACTAGCTCATGTTACAAGACACGAACTTTAATGACACAACACATTAATAATAATGCTCTAGATCYCTCGATAAAAGATTAAAAATTCAGTTTAAAACTTTTGCATGAAGATTTATTTATGCATTTCATGCTTAAATACATTGTTTCTTGCCTGAACGTGTAAATATATTTAATGAAAAAGCCTGTCATAAAAGCCAAATTAGCAAGATTACAGGACACAAGGGCTATTTACACCACTAAACTAAACACACTGTCAGGGAACACTCCTCAAGCACTCGCAATTGATAGTCTTCACTGTTACGTTGCTCCSACAGTCTCTGGAAGGGTTTGGCCCAACTTGGCGAATATTCTCCTAACTAACGCTGAAACACAGTCCAGAAGTGAGCAAAGGTTGTGGATGTTCCCAACAGAAAATCTGGATGTGGCCACAAATGTTAACAGTATGAGCACGGCCCCTGCTGCTGCCAGCTGGCCGCGGTGCTGCAGCACCGGCCCCGGCACGTTTAATTCACAAGTCCAGGGGCAGCCAAGAAACAGAAACAAACTGCACTGCTGTACGTGCAGCACGGCCCCGCTGATGAACGCACTCTTATCTCACCGGTGCTAAGGGATGACAGTGTTTAAAATTAATCAATAGCATTATGGCCAGCATGCTGCCCCTGGTAGTCGTATGGATTGATGAGCACTGCTTGGAAAGGTTCTTTGCAGAGATGAGGAACAAAAAACAATGCAAAATGTGTAAGTTTTAGTATCATTCTACTGGAAGGAGCAATACAAATTCATACTTTTGCTGGAAGGTATCAACAGTTAGGTTTATATGGAGTAAATTTATGAATGATATCCATCAATCAGACTTAGCAAAGAATCCGAATGTGCACTAAGCACAAATGGCCTTCATGAATCCGCAATCAGCACCACCAAGCAAAGATTTAAAGCATTTCTCTTTTCTCCCCTTTTTCCCYCCTTGGTTTTGGGTGGTATTTGGTCACAAGGAAATAGAGTCAACAAAGAAAGGAAGAACATCACTCCCAGTCAGCTGAAAGAAGAAAATATAATCCAACCCTCCGAATAAGATATAGGGGATGACATGTTTTGCTTTTGGCTCCTGGAACTTATCCAGGACTAGGAAGATATAGAGATCTTTGCTGCCTCTTCCACAGCATGAATTTAGAGCCTGGAGAATGTTTATATTTAAAAGACCTGGCTGTTTGATATGGCAAGAGTACAGGTAAAGAGAGAAAGCRGGAAAGGGAGAAAATCAGCACTGGGACATTGACTGGAAGAAGAGACGATGATTATCCAGGGGAAGGAGTCATAAAAATAAAATGATTCTGTTCATTGTTATCATGAGCAAATAACATTCCCCACAGGGGTATAATGTTGTTGGCTATATCCTGCTGTTAGTTTCATCTGTCCTCTATATTCTCTTATTACTTGAAAAGACACAAATGTTTAAATTACCTTTCCAGATGTTGTGATGTTAAACAAAATTAATGGGAGGCATGAACACACTGTTTTCTCAGCAAGTATATTTTCCAGAAAGAAATCAGCTCAAAATGGGATGACAAATGAGCTGAAGAAAGAATAAATGGCATAAAGGTGGTGTCAATTAAGAGGGCGTATTTTCATATCCCCATATCTTGCCCTCTAACTGCTGCTTGCATAAAATTTAGCTACAAAAGAGTTTCATCTTTGTCTGAAAGATTGCACTTGTCCCTCAATAAAGTAAGAGATAATGAAATCTAGCTATGAACTGGGGAATGAGGCAAAACCCTGCTTTCAATTAAAACTGACCAAATAACAGAAAATAGAATGGTAATAAATGATTCTTTACTGGGAGAGAGAACAGCTAACAGTGTAATGCCTTAGGGCCTGGACGTTGCACCGCTATTGTTGGAGCCTGCTCTTCAGTGACCTAGAGAACTAAACAGTAACAGTAAAATTTGCTAGGTAATTATTTGAAGAAGGGAGATTTTGAGGCTTTCTAGGGGAGTTTAATTAAACAGAGAAACRTCTAAATCCACATATAGATTAGAATCAATATAATTAACTTCAAGGTGAGGCGAGTCATGAGAAATAATACCAAGATTTGCACAGGTTCTGTGTGGTGTCACGAAAAATAAACAAGAACTCACTGAGAAAGCACCACGAGAAAAGCTGGTTAGTGCCTAGCAACAGCTCAGGAAGCTGACAGAATGCTTGGTCACGTTCAAAAGACAAAGATATGGGAAATTTAAGGGTAGAATTTAAAATCTGCCTGCCCAGTGGTAAAACAGTGAGTTCAGTCAACTTTCTCAACAAAAMCTTTCAGAGAAAAATGATAATGATAAGAGCATATGAAGAGTGTATGGAAGACTGAGATGTTCAGATGAATCTCTCTCTCTCATGTAAGCCCCTTTTGTAATGTCAACCCAACATGATTCCTGGGACCCAGTCCTTTCTTGGGATACTCTGGTTCCCAAAGCTGCACGGGCCTGAGTTTTTGCACCCAGTGAGGCAGACATGTAAAGACCCAAAACTCCCACTTTCCCCCAATTACAGCTGCTCCATCATTTTCCACATGCCACTGAAAGCTTCAAAATCTGTCAAAAGTAGCATGGGTGGACACTAGGTAGTTATGGGCAAAATGACAACGTTTTCCATCTTGTGAGTGTGTTTGGGATAACATAAAATCTCCTGGAGACAACAATTCTCCAAGTGACTTTTCTCTGATAAAGACATTAGGACCCGTAACACCACTCATTATGAGGCAGAACAAAGGGGAAAAGTGGGATCACATAATCTCATGATCACCCAGGTAACTTCAGAGAACTGTGTGTTTTCTACTCAGCGCAACAATTAATGAGGAYATATGAAGCTACCAGACAAAACAGCACAGCAGAAGATCCACAACAGGACTGTCTGACTGCCTCTTTACTCTTATCTCGGATGGTAAGAGGAAGCACTCGTACACTTCAGGTTGAAGCATTAGGTCCTAAATGGGGTCAGAGAAAGCACACTACAATTAGAGATATTAATCTGGTGCTGCCCTCTKACTGATCCTTTAATCTGAGAGCAGGGAGGGGACACAGAACAAAACTGAAAAACAAAATGTATTTCAAAGGAAAATTCCTCCCGTATATAACCCAAATAGTGAAATTCACTAAGACAAGACATCAGGAAGCTAAGTAGCTAAGTAAGATTATAAAGAAGATTTGATATTTACATAAATTGACAGGGCATTCATAGTTGTATTGCCAGATTAAAGTCAGGGGGATACTAATTCTCATCCCTGATGACAGAGGCTGATCGACAGTTGGGATTGCAGAGGAATTCCCTCTCCCTTCTTTGTCTCCTGGGATAGCAGAGTACATCTGGTTAGTGCCGATTATCTTCCTAAAAAACATCACATGTTAGTATGAAAGAAGGAAAGAATTCTTCATTCCTAGAGAACCCAAACTAGTCAGATCCATGAGTTTTCATTAGGTTATGGCAACTCTTCTGAATTCAGTAGTCAACAACAGATAAAATATGGGCTTATATTTGCTGTTTAAGGCTTTTTTTCCTCTCACCCTGAACTAGAACAGTTCAAAAGGTAAAAGTCATGCTCTCATTTTCTCTTTACTATGTCAGCTACAGMCAGTTCAGATACATTTTTTCTGGCAGAAACATTGCAAAATCTATTCTAGGTCAATGACTTCCACTGTCAGAATCATTCAAAAGTGTTCAGAAGCCTCAGAGGAGAAAAATACACCACTAGGCACCAGTATTAATGCAAGCATGCTGAAGAGATAGTGCATTTACTGCAAAGAATTCRGCAGCAGCTTTACTGTCACTGCCTTCATGATCATCCTCTCCTTGCAACTGATCATGTACGAACCTTGCTACGGAGTCTAGCACATGCTTTGACTGCATTATGAGATAAAGACAACTGTGAATAATGCTGAGAGTTACGCAGGAGCAATGCCAGGGGGATGCACACAAATCTCGACGTGTGCAGCATGCCAGACAGAAGAAGGGTATACTCTACAATCACAAAAACAACTATATATACAAAATAATTGTATAAAATCTGCGAAATTGACACTGCAATGCACACAATAATTTTATCAGWACTCTATTAAACAGCACACGTGCAAACAGGGATGTGATTTCAGAATTTGCCTTGTTTTAAATCCAATCTGGGATTACAGTTGTACATTACTAAGAGATTTGTAGCTCAGATGGGATGTAGATCAGATGGGATCTCCCACAGCAGGAGAGGTAGGGAGTATTTATATAGCAGGCTACTGGTAGCTGCTTCTCCACAAAAGTCCCAAGGGGCAACCTTTTCTGCTCCTCCTGCTTCCCAGGGTGATGTGGATCATCAATGGCAGCTGCCACGGGGAATGACGGCACTCAAAGGTCAACCTCCCTGCTCTTTACACTTCCAGTGGGCAGGAATTAACGGCTGGGGATGAGGGAGTGATTCTGTCCCTGCAGATCTCGTCGGGCTGCGATTGCTGTCAGTCAAAGGGGGTGCAGGATGGCAGGGCTTTGCACAGCAGCAGGTGTAACCAGGGCAAGAGGCTCTGCAGARAGCCGCCACTCGCTCTACCAAGCAAGCCGAGGTCAGGGACCTTATGCAGTACAGTAACAGAAAAACAGCAATGCATAAATAGGCAATTTTCTTTTATAAGCTAGTACATCAATCTTAGCTCCAGCTGACCTATCTAACAAGCAAACAATTAGCTCTAAGCAGAGCCCCAGCATCATATCTTCAAAGAATAATGTTTTCTGGATGCACTTCTGATTTTAAGTAGTCAAAATCAAACACAATTAATCAGTGTCAGCAGAATATTAGACAACAGACTCATCCACTTAGGATCTGACCAGAAACCATGGACAGGCTGCCTACGACACAGATTTCTTAGCAGTATCTTCACATGTCACTCCCAACTTATTATTGCAARTTGCTAAAAAAAATCACACATTTCTCATCTGCCCTATGTAAAACGTAGGAGTTTTTTTTAATGACATTTTACACAAAGCAACAAGGGGAAGCTGCACCACATTCTACTCCCCTTTCCCTCGGATTAAACATGCATTAGACAAAGGTTGTTAAACACACTATATGCCAGGGTGCATACAGATTCTCATCTAACAATAGTAACATAAACATTATTTAAATGATTTCTTTATCCATTTACAATACTAATGCATTTGGTCATTTTTTAGGTGAAAGCTCAATATCTTAAGCCTATTTACGAGCAAAAACATAAAAAAAAAATCACACATCTCTCTTTGATAAATGAGATCTGTCAGAAACCAATGATCCTTGCCACAGGATACAGACTGCACTTGACAATGTGAGCTGAACAACAGGCAAGCAATGCTTCTTACAGAATACTATTTTATGACAAAAGGGTCTAGACCACAACCAGTCTGACTATAATTTAAACACCAAAGCAAGAATCTGGGAGCATYCTGCATGAACATCTTCTTGTGTTTCTTCCTTCCTCCAAATCCATTATTCTTCCAGGGAACCAGAATCTATCCCATAATTTATTCAATAATCACTACAATAACTAAGCTGATTATAAATGTAYATAAGGTGTATGTTATGTTTTATGAAACGGTTTTTATTTTTAGCTAAGATACCAAACAGAAGGCAAACATAACATTTTGCTTTGTGTACCAACACACGGCAAGGTATTTCCTCTGTCACAAGAATTTTACGTTCCTAAGTCCTAAATATGCAAAAGCTTAATTAAATATGTTCTTATCTTCATAGCCAGTGCAGTAGCAATATTCATAGCCCATGTGAATCCGACAAAAGAAAACTGTACAAATGTTACACGAAAGTATTTTACCAGTAACGGCTCTACAATTCCCAAATGTTTTTCTCCTAAATAATCTCTTTCAAATAAAATCTTGATCAATCACACCCAAGAAACTTTGCTGAATCTGTATTCCAAAATTATCCCTTAATGTTGTGTGAGAAGAGCTATGAAATTCTTGTGCAAGGCACACGCTGCCCCACCAGCACCAGAGCCAGAAGGGACCTGACCTTGCTGCACGGAATAGTTCAGTCATGGTCAAACAAAGACAGCCCCAAACTCTCATTAACTAAAGGACTCAATTGTTTTCACCACGGAGGATTTTAAGAGAATCAAAGAGTGACTAACAAAAGGCTGCTACATTGCAGTATGTCAAAATATTTTTGTAGATTTTTTGCAGTGTTAAGTCTTCACTGAAATTGCCATGTTATTACACAGAAAAGCAATGTTGATGTATACATTTTCACATGGTAAAAAGAGTTCATTTTGAGATTATAGGTACTGTTATTCATTCATAAGTGTCTTAAAATCCTGTGTCTATATTCATAGAGGATTTTATTTGCAATGTATTTTACACTGCTGGCCTGTCTAGTATTTTATAGTTAGCTGCAGTGATGCCTTTCAGTTACCTGGAGCACAGGAGCAAAGAGGCAAATACCCAGAGACAGTACAGGGAATCAAAGAGCTCAGTGAATTAAGAGCTAATTGTAACTCTCCTCAAATCAGCAGCTCCCAACACTATTGCATCCAGTTCTCTCTTCTTCTGTGTGCAGGATTGGCACCTGAGAGCTCAATGCTCTCAGAGAGCTCAGCTGCAGGTTAACTGGGCCAGTCTCGCTGGTATAAATGTGTGGAGGGCTCCAAGCCATCGGCGATGGAGTAACTGCAATATGGCTAACAATGTCAGCTGAAATAAGTATTTTTGGTCAAAATGGATTGAACAGCTTATACTCATTGAGAATCTTTCTGTGTGTGTCATTTCAGCTGCTTCTTACTTACAGTCTTATTTTAAAAATCTAAAACAAAATAAAAACACTGTAAAACCAAAGTTTATCCATGTCCTGATGTAAAAGCACAAAAGGTACAAAGAGTTCAACAAACCTCTGGTCCTACCTAAGGCAGGCTGTGAAAGAAACCAAAGAATCTTGAGTGTTCAACCACAACTATTTTTCTTTTAATACACTTACCTGACTTTCCCCTTGGTGTTTCTAAGAACGGTTGCTGCAAAATTCTGTGTAACACCAACCAGGCTGATGCCATCCACTTCCACGATTTGGTCATTCACTTGGATCCTTTGAAAGGAAAAAAAAAATACATATATRTATATATAWAAAGTAATTTAGGGATTTCTTGGTGTGATTTTGAAGCACGGCATACAGGAATTTTATTTGATTTTACTCTTTCAAATCAAAAGATTCAGGTAAACAACAGGCAAAACAAAGCAAAAGATGTTTTCTCCCTGAATTGGAATTGTAGCTTCCAAACCAATATTGGTAAAAGCTAGGAAATACTAGCAATGAAGGAATGAAAAATGTATCATAGCTTATACATAGATATCCTATAAATACAACTTCAGAGTTACCATTACAATTAGTTGCATCAATCACCAAGGCACTTTCTTTGCATATAAATATTCCAAGAATATTTGTAATATTTATTAGTCTTGAGTTTGCTATACCACTTATCTAAGATGACATGCCTGAAGAGTTCCCATATCATCCTTTCCTAAGCCCATCTTGAAAAACAGCATAAAATGAAGTTCTGGTATTTCACAGTAATGGAAAAATAAGGTATTTAACTAAAACAATCTGCTCCTCTTCAGGGAAAAGGGTTTGTGCATCAGACAATTATGACCTACTCTCTTAAAAATTTTTATCTAACTTGCCCAGCAATATAGAAGTGGACTTGGGCATGCAGTAAAAACAATAAGTTCTGGGACTGTTCTAACAAATATTATCTCTTAAACACAAAAATTGCTGTAGATACACTGTTTTATGCATAAAAAGTCAGAAGGTAAATAAAAAAGCTGCTTTTATCTCCAATAGGCAGTGAGATGGAATCTCTGGAGCTGGCATTAGAATCACTGGGATTGCCAGTGCTTGTAAGAAGGACTGCTATATTAACATTTTCTCTAGAAATACACAAACTCTTATGGTTTTGAAAACCAAAAAACACCATTCAGAATTAGTCAAATAAAGTAATTTTCAAGCATTACATGAATGTGATTTATTCAAACCATACAGTCTACAAAGACATCCAAAAAATACCCATGTAAAATCCCATTTAAATTATGATGGTAAAGCAGCTTAATTATATCCAAGACAACTTAGGATATCTTAGTGCTMCAATTTCTTTTCTACCTACACATTGCAAAGAGAAACCTCAACAGCACAACAGGATTCAAAGGGCTGCTGAAGCGTTTTGACTTGGAGCACCAATTTCACTGTCAAGTCTGACAAAATATGTTGCAGCTCTACATGCATTCAAGCAACATTTTCAACTCCACTGCTGAGAACAACTATCAAAATTACTGCTTGGCACCTTCAGAACACAATGCCACTGTAGTCTGGGCACAAACTAACAGAGCATTTATTTCTCTTTGGTACATAAAAAAACTTGAAAGAATTATCTTTATGACAGTCTTTGTGCGTATCTTGAAAAATGTATCAGGCATTCTAATCTCAAAATCCTATTTCAAATTTAAGTGAAATATTTAATAAAAACATCTGCTAGGTTATTATATTTGGACTCTACAAAATTTAGTATTATTGTTAATAACCAAGCATGAGTTGCAGTCAAATGGCCACAAGTTTTCAAGAAAAGTCATTTAAGAAGTTGATGCCCACTAAGCAGGAAGTTGTYGCTCTCTCGCCTGAGAACTAAAAGTGGCAGAAGATCAGAGTTTCAGTCCATTCCGATGGCAGTTTTAGCTACAGTGTTTTGCATACTTCATTATGCAGTGAATTGGTAGCTGTAACAGACRGTTACGGCATTTTGGATGATGAAATGTGAATGCAGAAAATCACTGCCTGCACCTCTGGAGATGGCTCCACCTTCATCACTTGGAACCGACTGGATTCTGTTAGTCCTACAGGTGTATTTTGCATCTCCTTCTTTCTTACTCATCATGCACAACTCTCATTGTTGATGGCCACTGCCATCCAAACAGCCTCTCTTTCTATACACACACATGCTTTAATTACATATAAACATGTGCATATATCATGCAACAGACAATTCAAATTCTTTAAGTCATATAATTACATCTAAGTCAAAAAGACACGTCCTATCTGTTGCCACGTACGTTCCGCACGTATTCCCACGGCCACATTCCCTTGGCAGCTCTCTCTCTCCCTCGGGAGCCCCTGTCTGGCCCCATCACCGAGCACCTCTGGGCTTTCTCGCTCTCTCAGCCCTGACGGTCCCCTGAGGCCCAGGCCTGAGCAGGACCAGAGCCAGCCTAACACCCCCTCGCAGCAAAGCTCCTGTGGTGGCCTTGCCTTGGGCAGCCCCTTCCCAGCCCTGCTGCAGCTCTGCACTTTCCTRCCTGGAGGCAGCCCCTCGCCTTTCCGCAGGCCGGGAAGACCTGGTGGAGACCCAGCCCAGTTCTCCAGATGACCTTCCTTGTCCTTGGGATCTGCTTTCAAGCCCCACTTCAACTGGAACTTGAGCCTTTCTCGTCCTCTCAGCCATAACAGCATTTTTGTGCTTAGGAATAATCCAGAACCTAATGAAGGTCAGTAAATTTCACAATATCTAATGCTTTTGACTCRTCTCCATTTCTCCAACTGGCTTTTCTGGAAATTAATATATAAAAATATGCATGCACATCTGCTTGTGTGAATTGATTGTAMAATTATCCTAATTATGCATACAAATTAGCTATTTGTGCACAGATGTCATCGTTGCCACGTAACACTTCATTTACAACTACAAGTATTTGCTTTGCCTCTGCAATTGTAATACACGGAGGCAAAAGTTAGTTTTGGCCTTCAACGCTTAACTGTGTGTCTTAACGTTTAAAATCTTTTCTTAAGTTGTAAGTTTTTTTCCATTAATGAAAACTGTAATAGATAATGACCTACAGCCTTTGGAATGTATTAAAAATATCCAATACAATATTTCAAGCTCTATTTCACATAGTGAATATTTTTCTGCCCTTTTCTTTGTGCTAAGCTGGGATTTTGGGGACAACTGTCAAAATTATTTTATCAGCTTAGGAGCGGATACTGCACACAGGTCATCATCTATACTAAATCAGCAGTAGTAAAGGACAAAAGGAAAAGCAAAAATGTCACTTGCTAAACTGGTTTTCAAAAGGCAGCATCATCCTTCCACCTAAAAATTTAAAGGTAATTTAATGATACAAATGAAAATATGGGATGATTATTAGCTACATTTTCACCAATTTTTACAAACCTTGATTCCATCCTCACATTTTTTTCCAGTTCAGATGTGGCAGTCAGATGTAGAAGTCTGACATTACTATTTCAAGTGAGTAACAATATCTAGAGCAAAATGATTTCAAACAAGAAAAAAAATCAACTCAGGTTGAGAAATCTTAGTTATAAAGGATTAACTGCTTTTATCATGAAYGAAATCAATAGTTCTGATAATTCTTCTCTAAAAGCCATATTTTAAACCTCTGCCTATGTGAAAGAGCAATTCTACGAATTAGCAGCTGTACAAGTAAACCAAATAAAATTGAATAAATTACTTAACATGGTTATTGTTCTGCATGGTGGACTGGGAAATATAACTTGTGCGGAGGCAAAGTTTACATTAAAGTTGAGAACTGTGTAATATTTCAAAGCAGTCGTTCTCAGATAAATTGCTATCAAAACACTTTGAAATGACTCATCCCCAGTAGCATCTGTTTTGGCTAATCATTTGAAAAGTGATTTACTCTATCCATTTACTCAAGAAAAGATCTTGTTTTTCATATTCAGCCTCACGATTGATTTTATATTCTACACACTATTTACACTGTTTCTTATTACTTATCAACTTGCTTGAATTTGGACTTGTCTCAAAGCATCCCTCCTTGGTTAAATATTGCTGTGCAATGCCTTTGATATGACAACTGAACAATACCTATTTGCCTGCACCAACATGAATCAAGAATATGGTGCTGAGTCACTGAGAAGCCCCTTTGTACAGACTTTGAGCTGCCGTATGAGGGAAGTATATTATATCACAATTTGATGGGTCTTGCCACAGAAAATTGGAGTTTTTCTACAAATACTGTCGTGTTTAAAATTGTAGCTTCAGAGATCTTTCCTGAAGACACCTATGGAGTTATTGAGAATATCTGATGCAACTGCTGAAATACAGTTTTATTTTCTGTCACAAAACTTTGGTTTTGGTTTCATTGTTAATGATTAGYGAGGTTTAGTTAACAGGACCTTTTACAGTTGATGCACTTCATTAGATAATCAGCTGTTCCTGCCTGAGAGTATTACATATCACTTCCTCAAGTCAATCATCAGCCAGACTCCCAAAGAGAAAATCAGAGAGCTATTTCTCAGCTGACTGAACATTTCAGCCAGTTGAAAACCAAGGCAAAATCAGAATGGTTAAAGAAATGCATTTTTTCTCTGGCTGACAAGCTCCTTCGAGATGTCATCTAGGGAAATGAAAGATGAAACTAGTGTTCTGAACTCTGCAGCCCTCTCAAATAYGTGAGTAATGAGAGGAACAGCAAATACAGATCATCAGAACATGGCCTGTCAAATACAACAGTTATGAGCTACTCTGATTTTCTACCAGGAATTTCACAGAGAATCCCAGTAGTGTGTGTAAGGCCTTTTGGCTGAGCTCAGGCACAGCTTTCAGAAAAACTTTTGCTTTGATTTGAAGTAATGGATAGATTTGTGACATCTTCATGACAAGTACTTCCAAAAATGATGCAGGATTTGTTGTCTACAAATACTCACATGAAAGCATCCTGATTTTTAGGAACTCAAGCACAAATTATTGGCAAATCTGAAATCTTTAAACAGTTTTAAGCAAGTTCACAAAACTAGTGTCTTTTCATAATCACATCAGGTATTAGGGCCATAATATTTCAGTCTCAGAATTTTACAGCTTTGACTTATCATGACATACATTAAGTTAAGAACTCTGAGAAAATCATAATTCATAATAATTGCTGTTGGGAAAATTGATAAATATTAAATCTAGTTTACCTGCCATCCCTTTCTGCTGCTCCACCTTCAGTTACTGTTTTGACAAATATTCCCAGTTTTTCAAGGCCTGCATCTGCTCCAACTCCCATTCCAATAATGCTTATGCCAAGTCCATCTTCATCTGTGAAAAAGGCAAGCAAAAGCAGAAATTTGCATTTAATTTATATAGACATTTTTTATATAAACATGTTGGTTCTGGTTCTTTTTATTTTTGCAGGTCAATAAACTTAATTCTTTTTCTGTTTAAAACCATTAACAATCAACCCTTACAATTATGAACAAAAAATACATAATCTCTAATATTACAGGAAACCTAGAAAAACTAACCAAGATTGATATTCTTTCAGCGGAGAACAAAAACATCAGAGGAAATACTGTGTGAAATCATGTGTGAAAAGAGTAACAAAAAGCATTTTTCTTAAAAAAAAAAAAAAAAAAGTACATCTTTCAGTGACGTTCCCAATTCCTTACGGAACACCTACGGAATCCAAAAAGTCAAGTTAAACACACTGGATTCATGGGAATTCAAGATACACTCTGGAGGTAAGTGGACTTTTTCTTAAAAGATTTGTAGATCAGTTTTATAGGAGACACTACGTACCTTTTTCTAGCTCAGCTGGGAAAAGCTCCAACTTTTCCACACGCTTTTCAAGTTCATACTCAGCTGATGCAGCCACCGGGTCAACTTCATCATTTCTCCTGTCATAGTCTTCATTGGAGTATGTATTGAAAACCTGTGGAAGAAGACCAAAATCACTCAAGTATCTGCTMCAGAAAGGCTGTCAGGTTATCAAAATAGCTACACTAATCCTGCCTTTGTCTTGTGAAACTGTAGAGATTGAAAAGGCTTTTTAAAGATCAATTTTCCTGTCCACTCAAATTTCACAATTTAAAACACATTTTTTTATTCAAGTAATCACATAAAAGGTTAAGGACTGAAAGAAAATTCAAAATATACTTTTTTTTTAAACTTTTTTCTGATTTTAAATGCAGAAGGTGATCTTGAATGACTAAGCTGGTGTATACATTCAATATTTAAAATGCATAATTCAACTCATTAGGAATGTACTGCTAGTAAAAACCCACACGCATGAAAAGCAATAGTATAGTAAAATTATGATCTGCATCCAATCTCTGTCTAAGTGTTCACTGCTACTGGAATTCCATTTTGCATCCATTAGGCTGCACCTGCAACCTAAGCTAGACCTGAAGATCTGCATGTATACCACCTATGTATACTATTAAAGACTATTATAGATTATATATAGCTATAGCGTATTATAGAAACTTTTTTTAGGAGAACAGAACATACACCCTTGTTTACCTTTAAAACAAGTCAGGTTGATACCTTTATTTTAATTCTAAAGCAGTACATTTAATATTGGCTGCATTAATCTAATCACACTACTGTTACTATTTTCTATTATATTTTAAACAGAATGTGGGTTTCAATCAGAGATTATCCAGACCTTCAGTAATTTCCATCAAAGAAAAACGCATTTTCATACAACTGAAATATGCTAACTTAGTTTACTCAACAGTCTGTATTTGGCTATAATGAAAATACATGCAGAATTATAGGTAATGCTTTTATCTAACTTTATTTACATATGTATCATGCTCATTATTTCAAATAAAGTAAAACAAATGCAGCTCCCCCTAACTCCTCCTCTTTTACAGAGAAAAGAAGCAAATCAACTCTTTATCAACTAAATCAACTCAACAACTTTATATAAAGTTGTTGCAACAAAAAACATGACAACAACTCTAAAGATATGTGTGAAACTGTATGGAAAATTTAATTCCTATATTTTGCATCAGTGTGAAGCACTGATTACCTTGCCTTTTCCAAGAAGACAGTTCCTAGAGGGTTCCATAGATTCTGGACACATTAGTAATAAAATTTCATTGATATGGATAGTCAAAATAAGGTTGATTCAGTGGAGCTACACTCCGATAAAACATTAAGGAGCTCTGGGTTGCCTTCCAGACTGCAAGGCAGCAGGGAGCCACGAGTCAAGCCTGGGTTCAAGACACCCGCTCCGAGTTCAGCTTGCGACTGCCGCAACTATTGCATGACGTGAGAGGAGCGCTGTCGAACTGCAGCACAGGAGGCAAGGCCAGCACGGCAAGGGCAGATGCAGCCACCAGCTGTCCAAGGACAGCAAGAGAAGCAGGTAATTTGTGCTGGCAGAACACAAAGGATTAGGTGAGGGTGAGACACAGGACAATCATAACATGTCACAAAACAAATACATTTATTTCTGCATCTATGCTGTTCATCATGTTAACTGCTCTTATTCTTCTGGGTTGACTGACTTGCTGTAAATGACTTCACTTTGGGAGCAGTTTCAGATTTGTTGCAAAGTGACTAGGTATCTTTCAGGATAATTTTCTTTTAAAGGATCAAATTGTATTTTACCTTCTTGTTTGGGATGGCCATTCTTGAGGCACGCTGCTAGAAGGGATGGCTTCTTGTGGAGTTTGGAGTTTTGTGGAATACTTAGTACCGCACTGCTTCCTACCTGGTGTGAGTTCAACATATTTTGTATATTGGTCATATGATCTTGCCCACTGCCTTCAACACGTATTTAGACCAAGTGAAGAAGGAAGAAATTCTTGTATGTCTATTACTTCATTTTGCAAGATCACATTTAATGGCTGACACATTTTTTTTTTTTTAAAGGAATTGCGGGGTATTAAAATGAAGAAAATGAAATTTGTGCTTGAAATCTTTCTTCTTCTTTTTTTGAAAGCAAAGTCAATCCACTACAGCAACAAACTGCTTATTCAGTACAAGCAGGAAAACTGTTTTTTTCAAATGGCATATGCTTAGTTACAATTTGATTACCAAGTAGGCCTGCCTCAGCAAGCCCTAGAGTGTGGGYAACATTTCAAATTTAAAGGAATTCTCCTGTTCCCTACGATTTAATAAATTTGATTTTGCCCTCATGCTGGTTGAAGCATCTATGGCAATGAAGTCTACCAAACTATTACTTGAAGAACGCACTTCTTCAAATCATTCAATGTATGATCTTTATCTCTGCTTATGTCTCTTTACATATTTTTTAAAAACATGCACTTTTGCTTTTTTTTTTTTGTGATTTACAACAGCACTCAAAAGCCAGCAACACAGGAAATCAAAACCCACAGACAGGGGTGACAGTGCAGTGGTGACAACACAGCTGATATCAAAGCTGAACGTGTATATCCAAAAAAAAATCCAGAACAAACCCAGAAATCCCAAAGAATTAACTGGCACACTCCAAGACTACTGTTAATAAAACAGCATAGTTCTGATTGCACTGAAAAAAATAAAAGAACCAGCAATTCATCCTGCATCAAAATAATGACAAACCATACGATCAAAGCAGCAGCAGATACTGGCAGGCACCTTTAGTGGCATTCTCAGAAAACCCTAAATCCACCAATATCAGCACTTGATTTCCTTTCAGAGAGAAATGACAAAGCGCAGTCTAAAAAARACATGTCACTAACTGTATTAACATATGTTACAGACTAGTTTCGAAAATTCAAAACTTTCATATTCTAATACTCCGTTTTATGCTTAACATCAAAATAGCCCACAGTAGTTCAGAAGCTGAGAACTGATTCTTCTTGAGAAAATAAAAACAATCCAACAGTTTAATATGAAGCCAAGCTTGGAGCATTTTCTCATAGCCACCAACTACTCAGAATGTTTGTAGAAATTTCCTAGCACTCATCAGTTGGCAGTGACAACTTTTTCTTTAAAGGAAGATGGAGATGACGGAGATGGAGATGAGAGAGGTGCTGAACTACGACAAATCACATGGGCTATCCACCACAYTAGTCTGCTCTCTGCTACTTTACCCACATTGCTAGTCTGATAAAATACAAAATCTGAAAAAAATATAAAAACTGTCTCCATTTATGCATTAAATAATCCCCTAACATTCTGGGCATGTCTATACCATCTCTGTGGCTTGTGCCAAGGAGCAAGACCTGATGCTGCTGACTGCCCTGCTGTCTGTGCTCTTCTCACAGCATCACAGAATGGTTGAGGTTGGAAGGGACCTCCAGAGATCATCTAGTCCAAGCCCCCTGCTCCAGCAGGGACACCCAGAGCACGGGGCACAGGGCAGCATCCAGGCGGGTTTGGAAGATCTCCAGAGAAGGAGACTCCACAGCCTCCCTGGGCAGCCTGTGCCAGGGCTCTGTCACCCTCACAGTGAAGCAGCTCTTCCTCACATCGAGATGGAACTGCCTGTGTTTTAACATATACCCATTGCCCCTTGTCCTGTCACCGGCCAACACCAGGAAGAGGAGATCCCTTCCTCCCTACATTCTCCTCTGAGGTATTTGTTCCATATTGATGAGATTTCTCATCATCCYCTCTCAACCTTCTCTTCTCCAGGCTAAACAGGCGCAGCTCTTTCCCCTCCAGTAGCCAAGGGAGCACGAACTGCACGTTGTGTGGACTGTGCCTCGCTTGGAGCTGCTCCGCCACCCGTGCAGTTACACGAGGCTCCCCAGCACCGTCACAAACACTTCCATTACACCAGGTCATTCCATGTACGGGGGCCACAGTCACCATATGCTGGTGATCCCTGTACAGCATCTGCTCTGAAATCACGGTTTCCACCCACTGCTGCCACTGTTATAATGCCTACTCCTCCTGTCCCTGTTCAAAAGGGAAAGCATCACCCAAGGTCCAACCTASACATGTGGGATGATAAAAGGTGAGATATTTCTAGGTAGATGCATCAGCAGACTCAGAGAACAGAAGCTGCAGAACAGGATGCAAGATGCACAGTGAGCTTTTACCAGCATGGTTACGTATAACCAAAAGCTCTCTTCAATTCTGCAGAACAGCCTCTTTTCCTTTCTTCACCATCCTTGGCAAAAATAACAGAAAACAGGTATCAGAGACACCTCCCTGCCAATGGTGGAGAACTGAGAGTTCCAGGCATCTCAACATGCATAAAAAGCAACAGTTTTTGTCCTAGAGAAGACTCCAGATCTTCCCCTTTTTTCATGATTAATAGTGCAATGACCAAAGCTAGAATTACAGTTCCCTGGCTCACATGGAGCTATGGTCTCAAGAAACAACAGTCCYGGACTATCACAGAACTGAAGCTTCCCAGAGGAACACGTAATGCTGACTGCTTTAGTGAAGGTAAGCTCCATCACAGTGATAACTGGTATCACGAGACTACCTGTGTGTCATTTATACATCTTTAAAAATGTGGAACATCACTGCTTTTCCATATCTTCTTTGCAGACAGCAGGGACAAATAAATGAGCCTTCTCTCTATATTCTGCTGAGAGACTCTGAGTGTGGCCATGTCTGTTTTGGCCCTACACCAGTACTGTGCAGGCATCCAACACAGGAAGGTGAACAAWTGCAAGAATACCTTAAAATTTTAAGTTTTTATATCCTCATTCCCAGGTTGTGCAACATAGTTGCTGGGGTGCTTGAAAAGGAAATGAGTCCTGTCAAGGTAATGAGAAAGGACCCTCAGAAGGAACCACACTTGCCCCAGTGTGTATCTGCTCTTGCAGGGTGTTGGCTTTAATGCACCAACACCAATCTGTCCTATCACTCATCTTCCTCTTCAAGTGAGTAAACCCGCTTGCCCCGCACTGGAAATGGGAGAGCACTGGCATATGCAAAAAATAAGGAGTATTAATCAACCCAACACTATGGACACAACTTTAACAACAACAGTAACAATTTCCTATTTCAGGTTCTGCCATAGAGACCCTGTTGACATAAAGCCAGAGATAATCTTTAACATAGGTACAGTTGGATATCATAAATACATTTTCGAAGGCTGCTGCAGATTTCTCTGAAGTAGCTTTACAATCAGCTTTTTTTTTTAAGTATAAAAAATGAGGTTTCTTTTACTATGGACAAAATTATGGATAAAATTATTCTGTTACAGGCAGAGAAACAAGGAAGAGCCAGGGCCATGGGCAGAACGAGGTTTATGGGCACGGTGCTAGGTTCCTACGCTGTGTGCCAAGCACAAGGGTCCTGATGATTGAGCCTTACAGCAGACTCTGCAGCAGCTCCTGCGTTTGGGAGGACACAGCAGCTCCCACACAACGGTCCTGGGAGATGAAGCACTGAGGACAACCTCTCACGCTGTGTTCTGGAAGCTAAATGAGGAAAACATCAGCTTGACTCTTCATTGTTTTCCCCTCRAAAGCCTGTCTACAGCGTAACTGCAAAGTGAAGAGGATGCTCTGACATCGGCCGAGACAGAGAAACCAAGGGGCTGGTTTCTCTTTTCTTCCAGGGTCTTTCTTGTCTCCTGCAGTGCGGCCCTCTCTGCTGCACTAGGAAGGACGGGTCAGCGAGGAGGAGGCGCCACAGCTTCCTCCCGCTCCCCCCTAACGCCGGGGTGGGCATCAGCTGCCACAAAAGCTTCAGGAGGGAAGCACCAAGGAGACAAATCTTCCCAAAACGCAACCGCATGGATGAGACACAGATGGGAATGAGACAGTTACCGTATTGTAATGAATTTAGAGTCTAACACCAAAACCAAGTCTCGAGTTTCCCTGAGAGATCTGTTTAAAGCTGCCTGCAATTCTGCGAACAGAGCTCCACAGAAGGTGTTAGTTTCTGAATTCCTGGAAATACCTGGACCCTACAGCTCCAAGCTCCACATAGATCCCTCCTTCCGTATGTTCAGGAAATAAAGGAACAACCTAAATCCAGCTGAACCCGTAAAATTCTRCACTCAAAAACGTCAAAAAGGCTCCACAGGATGACACAATTAAGGTAAAGAAAAATACATTAGCACTTGGTATACCATAAATACTTCCCATTTGCACTATAATTCATAAAACTACACTACAATAAAAAGTAGTGGGTGGGTGAGTAAAAAAAGTGTCCTTCTTACTGCCTTTAAGTCAAATAGAAAGACAAATGTTTGCATTTCATTTTTTTCTCTGTAATCCCAAGTGTCCTCTGTACAAGTGGGATTTTTTACCCACATTTTGTAACTACCTGGTTTAGGCTAACAGTCATTTCTTTAACAATACTGTCTCTTATTAAGTAAATTTCCTAAAATCAGTGAAGTTGTTTACCGTATTTACTACTTATTCATTCTGTTCTAGTTAAAATTGCTGAGGTACTTGTTTCATTACAGTGCATGCAATCATTTGTCCACGCAGCAAAAAAATACAAAATTGCTCTTGTTGTAAATGAAGTGCATGCCCCATGTGGGAAGTTCATGCTGTTGCTCTTGATTAAGACATGTCAGAACAATTAGCAGGCAAAAATAAGCACCGGGCTGAAGAGCAAAGCAAAGCTAATACAGATCTGACTTTGCAGATTMATTTCTAAGATACTACAATTTTTTTCCTGACTGCTGTTTGCCTAATACAATACCATTAAATGATTACTTTATAAGAAAAGATATTAACATCTCCAGAAAAGACTAGGTATTAATATTAATAGTCTCCATAAACAAGGTTCTTGCAAATGAGAAGTAATTTTTTTAAAACGTTACTTAAATACTTCTCTGTTGAAAATATGCTGAATTGTATGTGCTGCCATACAGAGGATCAATGAGGATAAGAGATGCCCTTGGATATCTTCTCATTCCTTATGAAGAGATGCTCTTGGACATCTTCTCATTCTTCATGAAGGAGAGGGCTTTTTCCCTTCCATTCAGAAAACACTTAACAGAAAAAAAAATAGCAGTTTCTTACAAGTTACAATTCTTAGAAAAAGGATTGAACCCTCCAGCCCCCTGCCCCGGATCACGCCTCCCTGTCCAGGCTCTGGAACACGAGATGGCTGCAAAGCAATGAAAGGCAGAGCAGTATTTTAACAAGGAATTTTACAAAGCCAAAACATGCGAGATGCTGCCAGCATCACAACTGGGCTGGCAAAAGCAGTGGAGGGAACGTGAGAGCGGGCACTGCGGGTCACAAATGAGTGACTCCAAGCCCTCCCAGAGCAAGCAAGCTCTTGCTGAAAGGGAATTTCTTGTAGGCTGTAAATTTAACTAACGTAAACTTTGCAGGGACAGAACATAAACTTTCCCATGCAGCATCCACTCACGGGCTGTTCAAAAGCCCACTGAGAATAACTCCAAGTGTAGGCCTGAACCACCGTCATGCTGCAGTTTTCAGGTTCTCTGAAACCAAATTAATACTTAACAAACTGTACCAAGTGCAAACGCTGGGGATTCAAACGTTCGTTATAAAATACCCAGTGCCTTTGTCAGTGATCTTGATCCAGCAGAAATACAAAACAAAAAGCAGGGTCTGATCTGTCCCTCGTAGGAGTGAGCTCTTGTGGACAGGGTTGAGCTTTTCGTGTCAAGGAAAGGTCGCTTGGAAAATCGCAACATTATTCAAGTAAAATTTCAGGAACCTCCCACAGCACAMGGCTTGAGAAGCATCGCTGAGAAAATGAGCTTCTTTCTCCTCTCCCCAGGCCACAAGTTACAGCTTCTAGAACGACGTGGGCAAATAGGCCTCGAAACCAATCCTGCAAACCCGGCATTTTCCCAGGACAATTCCCACAAAATCCAAACAGTTCATTCTATGCAAATATTGTATTACTCAAGCACAAAATGTTTGAGAAAGTTTCTCCTTTTTTTTTTTTGAACACAATTTCCATATCTTCAGGGTATCTTCACAGTATCATTAAACTTCACTTTTGCTGGAAAGCAAATTAAGTAATTGGATTTCCTTGATTGAGAAGATTTATCCTGGCCAAAGTAAAAAACATGCTCTGCTGTTTAAAGCATTGCTCTCAGGGAGTGCACTGCTTGTACTGCTATCCAAGTTGCTGCGTGTACAGTTTTGCCTTAGGGATTAAGGGAAACAGTACAGCACACAGAAACTCGAATTTGACAACGACAACTGAATATTCATAGTTCATTATTTTACGTATAGTAACCAATTACAATTCTGTGAGGCTTTTTTTTCTGTCCTCCTTTTTCACCATTTATTCTGGCATTCTCATTACTCCGAAACAGAAATATTCTGGCCTGTTCCACTGCATAACACATGCAGCAAAACGAATATTGTACAAATGAAAGATTCCAATCATATTTTTGTTGTAACCAGTATTTTGCAGACTGAAATCTGAATCTTCTTGGGCTCTGTGTTATCTTTTTTTAACCATGCAGCACATAGAAAGCAGAGTCATTTGACAAAATGAGTAAATGACTGGCAAGGTGAATCTCCACGTCTTGGATAGCACATACATTAATTTCAAGCAGCTTTTTAAAATTTTATATGTTTTACAGGCACACTTCATATTCAGTGCACTCCTTTGCTGTAATCTGGCCTTTTTAAAGTTTCCTTCCTATTACTGCAAATTGTTAACACACCCTTGCTTTGCAATTGTTTCGATCTGTTACGATCTACTTTTGATTAGGAACCCACACTTTAGAAATAGGGAACAAATGGGACCAAAAAGGAACTATTTTTCACTACACTAGTTCGACAACCACACGGAAAAGAGGTAAGAGTCATGCTATTGATATTCCTGTAAAGATCAGGATTATTTAGCTTCTCTTCTATTACACTTCTCTCAGGTATCTGACAGATGTTCTCTTAAGACTCTAGCTAGAGGAACTGAAGACGTTACTGCCTACAGCAGTTCAGCATTCCCCCTTAGCTCTTCATTGTTTTGGCTGGCTGTAACTCCACCTCTCTCTCAAGGCATTCAAATACTTCTGTTCTTATGAAATTAGAGATATTTCAGGGTTCTACACAGAATGAGGGACATGCCTTGCAAAAYGCAAGAGACTGCTGCCAGGCTTGATATCAAAGCCTAGAAGAGCAGTATGTCCATGATTCCTACACACATCTCCACGGCTGAAAATCCTGTCCTCTCAACCCACTCTTTCTGCCTTCAAAATCCAGGACACCTCTCTGCACTTGTAACTTCATTTGCCTTTGGAGGAGAGAGAGGGAYACTGTTTCTCTAGAAAGGGCAAAGACTACACTATGACTGAATCTGTTAAAATAAGAAAATTATGAAAATATCAACAATAATGCTGCTAATTAACTAATTAATTAACTAATTAATTATAACACAGCTCTGCCTTTGCTGCATAGCCTTGAATCTGAACTATTAGGGCCTAAAAAGTTCAAATGGATGAGACGGCAGGAGGCGAAGTTCCAATTTATTTAACTAAAGATTTATTTCTGAATATGCTGCATTTTTTTTTCCAGATGATCATTATCGACACAGTGAGGGTGCTATTTTCCCTCTACCTTCAAGAATGCAGCACATGATCTAACSAAGAGTAAATACTGTTTCTCGTACCAATTGGTACAGAGCGCCRTAGAGAGGCAATGTCACCACGACTCAATACTTCAGTATCCCCTCTGCCAGCAGCCATTCACACCCAGGGTACACGAGAACACGTCTAAACACAGGGTAAAAAAAGCCACTAATGTTCTCAGAGGCAAACAACTGAAAAACTGAAAGAAAATAGTGACTATTCATAAAACACATTCCTATTTTTAGATGTTTAAAACAAATCTCCACAGAAAAGTTACATAACCTGCATATTCAATAAAAATGAACCAAAGCTGCTAAATGTTCACAAGTGATCCCATTTGTTCATTTACAGAGTTTGGAGTTTGAAATCTGTAGGATTTGGAGAACCACACAAAAAAGTGATCATAGCCATCGAATCAAAAGGCAGTGTATTAGTATACAGTGCACTTATCCCCTTTACTGACAAACCTTAGGAGAACAGAGCATGTATGGTAAGGTAGAAATAGTCTGATTTGGTAAGAAGACTGCCCGATTTTCTCAATTTTATGTCATTAACACAAAATCTGGCTTTTGAGAGTTGTAAAGTTGCAATTGTTCTGAATTCTGAATCTCTGGATTTGTCAACCATCAGCTTTCACAATAACCAAGCCGACATACAAATGTGTTTGAGAGGAATTTAGCAAACACTTAAATGAAGAAATGCTTGGACTGTTTAATTAGAAGTTCTTACTTAA
Organism: Nothoprocta perdicaria; assembly: GCF_003342845.1. Classification (NCBI taxonomy): domain Eukaryota; kingdom Metazoa; phylum Chordata; class Aves; order Tinamiformes; family Tinamidae; genus Nothoprocta; species Nothoprocta perdicaria. The sequence continues at coordinate 168,526 of NW_020455574.1, forward strand.
TAAATTCTTTGTTTGAGATTGGATTAGCAGCATAAATATAGTTGTACAGGCTAAAAAGTCTCTCCTTGAAACTGCATCACATTCTATTAAGAAACACTCAAAAATGTATTAAAGCACACAGCACACAGAATATTCATTACTTAGGACAAAAATATAAGGCTTAAGCCTGGAAACATGGCTTAAGTATGACATTAGATACTGGACAGTCCTTCAATTGGCCTTCTGTACAGGTTAAGTGTAACTTTAATTTTGGGTGGCATATGTTATAGAGGTTTAGTATATTTATTTGGTTCCTACTATAAACACATATTTTTGTGCATTTACTAAAATATTAAGAGTCTAAGGAAGYTTAAGTGTTTGATACCCTACCTTAAGTGCTTGATATTCACCTTAACGTTAGATGCTAACGTAGTGGTGGTTCCTCTCCCACCAACAAACAGCCATTTGGCTYGTTAATGGCCCTGCTTGGACACAGAAGTGGACAAACAGGCCGAAGCTAAGGAGATTAAATGAAAAGCCTCAGTAATACAGCAAAAGATTTGCTGTATTTTGTAAACATCTTTCAAATGTAAAGTGCAGTGCAGCGTTCTCGGTGCCAGATCACTACTCAATTACTTCACATTGTAGACGTACCAATCCCCTAATTGCACCTGCAGGCACAAATCATTTTGGCTGACTGCATTTTTTTCTAATGAGAGTTTCACATTCCCAATCTGTTTAGCACAATGAATCGCATCCTAGTAAGATGTAAAACTGCCTAGAGTAAGCAAAAGAATGTTTATCCATTAAGCATTCATACCCAGTGTATTACATTACAGTTAATCACGTCACTGCTTYGAAAATCAGACAGTTTCTATTTCCAGAGGAGTTTAGCCTCCTTAATTCCTCCTAATATGGTATGCGGGGTAAAAAAGATGCCAACATCAGCCAGAAGCAGTGGGTCTCTGGCCTGCCTGCATAACTGGGTTGAACATACCAGCTGTAATTTAAAAAWATAGCATTAACCAAGCAGCAAACAGAAGATTACAAATGTGCATGTAAAGGGTGGCTGACCAGATAGACAAAGAGAAAGAAGGATCACAGGGATAAGCCAGTATTAATGAATAATGCTAGCTCTGGATGAGACTACAGTAATAATGCCACAAAGTGGGGATTCAAAATAAAAACATTTGAAGTGACACAATTCAACGCTGTTTTTTGACATTTTTCAACTTCAGGATTTTCTGTGACATCAGGCACAATGTCTGATGTTGCTTYAGTGAAGTCAGCAGCAAAACTGACTTCACTGACCCTAAGAGAAAAAGCTGAGTGTCCATTAATTTATGATTTACCTCTTTCAGTTATAATAACCTCTTTCAGCTAGAAAGAATRTGAGCACAGAAATTATGAACCTGCTAGGAGTTTGATTACATGAAGCATCAACAAAATTCTACCTGTGCGTGTGTCTGATTTTACTGTGTAAGTGCAGATTTTATAGGCACGTTTGCTACATATTTACCTGTGATGGCACTGAAATTCTGCAAAATTTCTGCAAAGTATATCTAGCACTGGGGCTGTGGAACTGGCAGTCTTGGAAATGCTTTTCCAGAGATACATGGACTTCAGGCTTTTGTCACTGAAACTTTTAGCATGAGTCCCCCATTCTTTTGCCAGGCTACACCTCAGGAGAGCCAGGCACTGTGGTGAGGCTGGGTGATGGTATTTTACAGGCTTTTATTACTGTATCTCAAAAAAGCAAAGCAGAAGAGCTTTGTTGCCCCACTGACACCACCTCCTTATGCTGAAGGGTGACCAAGAACCTTCTCTACTGATACCTGATGAGAGAAGAAAGAATACAGACTCCTGTAATGATCCTGTCATCCAACATGAAGGAACAGAGCTTAGAGAAGTTGCAGGAGTGAAATGATGAACAGATAGTCAGAAAACACATCCTTCAGCTACCTCTCTTTTAGGGAGGAATGTGTTTCAGCCCGGCAACCCTGAGGAAATGGCGCCAGGCTCCTCCCCACCCCTCCCTCTTACTGGGCATCAAGTAAACTGGGAGAAGTTGAGCAGCTTCAGTCACACTTGACGCCTCCTCGCTTTCAGGATGCTTCTCTCTCTATAGTCAGACAGTGCATAGGGAATGCACACATGCACGCAGGCTTTCATTTTGCTTTGAGTTTTCTTTCCATGGGAATACCATGCTTTATTGTTCTGRGGTTGGCCTAGCATCTCCCCACGTGTAGTTACGTTTGGGCAAGATGCACCATGGCCACCTATGCCCCTCACTGAATCTGAAAACAGACACAGGGTGTGTGGCCCACCACTGTCCCTGTCACATTTTAGCAGTAAAGGCAGCCACAGAAGAAGACACGGCCAACAAGTTTCTAGGCATTTGCTGTTGCTTTTTCATCTTCCAGACACAACTTCTTGACTCCCTTGAGACAGAAAAACAGAAGCTCAAGACAAATATTCCACCTTCATAGGGAAAAATAAAATAAAATATTAAGCTTGCTTTCTCAGAGGGAACAGTGTCCAGATTTGTCTAGGCAGAGAAGAAAGCTCTAATTATCATTTACAGAAAGGAAGACTTGTAAAGCTACAAAAGGACCTCTCTACAGGGTGCATGTGTAAGGAACACAGCAGATGAATTTAGTGGCATTTAGTGGCATGTTACTCAGTTTTTGAGTTACTCGCTAGCTGCAGTCTRCAACGTACGAGTATTGCTGTCACTCACAGTAACTCCATTTGCAACTCCATTGCAAACAGCTGCATATCTCTTTGGAAAGTAGGACAGACACCGTTTAGCAGAAGCTGGGCACACTCCAGGTGACATTAAAATGGGTTTAATCTGTGCATGGCATGCTATGAACCCAGTAYAGTGAAGCCCTTCAATAATCTTTGCAGGATTTTGAAGAAAGGATAGTCAATAAAAAGAACATACTCAAACATTCCAACACATTTCTGATGTTTAAATATTTTTCTGTAAACTAATGTTTATTGTCAAAAGCAAAAAGCAAGATTGTGACTGTTGTGAATAAATGACAAGAAACTAATCTTATTAATAATATTAATAATCAAACTTTTGTTGATCACACATAAGGAAAAGTGTGAAAAACACTTTAAAAGAATCTACAAGTCCTCTCTAGTTTTATTACTAACTGAAGAAAACCAAAAGCAGTGAAGTTAGTTAGCATCCACTGGAAGCGGATGCATTGCTTTATGTTTTATAGGATTTAGAGCACGTGCAGCTCCTACTGCTGCATTTGCTTAGGAGAACCAAGACACTGTTGGTAATAAAATACCATCAGTAATAGTAATAAAGACACTGTTTTGGATGAGAGAGTTAGAAACAGGTAGTGTGGGAAAATACAGATGTTTGTGGACACCAAAACAGTCTGCCAAGCTGGTCAAACGTTAATCATCTAGTTAACTGTAATTCAAACCTTAATGTTACTGATTAAACACTGAGATTCAGCAAAACTTCAACAAAAGTGCACCTTTTCCTTGCGAGAATGAGAATCTATGTTGCAAGTCTCACCAGCAACTAAAGGAGCAGCATACAGACTCTTGAAGGAGAAAGAAGTGACCAGATTTTAAATTGTAACTCCAACTCTGGACAGGGTAGGGCACAATACCATTCACTAGGCTTTGCAAATGACATTGTATTCCAAGTGGCTGAATGGTTTTGCTACCACAGAACATCAACAATACATGGTTGTTGCAGAATATTATGTAGATATCTCATAATTTCATACTGACAGTGCAACAGGACTTTGAATTAAAAGCAACTTCAACCTACCACACATGTTTCTCTCTATGATGTATCTAAAAGTACAATACATTGTTCCTACTTCTACAAATTGTTTTATGTGACTAGGCAGGCCTCAGAAAAGCAGCATTAATGCACTCTTACTTTACCTACATTTATGTTAAAAGCCCATCTGTCTTACCAGAAGGGCAGCTGTCATAATYCGCATCAAATTCTACCTTTCAACCATTGAAGGGCCACTGTGGCTTAAGCCTGTCTGCCATTGGCCTGAGCTTAATTTTATGTCTGATAAATGCTCAAAAAAAGCAACACAACACAAACTAGAGTTGTTATGTCTCTATGTTACTACAGTTAACTAGCAGCAAGCAGATTTATGGGAAAACCATCACATGTCTCTTTAGAAAAGAATTTTTACTTCATTAATCCAGTAGACATTCCTGGGACTATATGGGTAGTATAAGGAAACTGATTCTTATGTCTCAAGGACTGAACTTATTCTACAAGATTTAATTGTTTTATGGCTAATACTGATTTCTGTCAAATAGCTCAGGACAAAAGTCTTCCCACTGAGTAGTACAAACAACTTCAGGATTATCTGTCTGCCTTTCAAAAATGCTTGATTATACAGGGGYTTAAGTAGTTAACAAGCGACTACTGATGGAGATAGGGCAATTACCTATAGGAAAACTCTTTGTGTTGAATACCAGGTAAGTGCATTCTGCTTAACCCTCTTTCACAGAAGAGGGCCTGAAATGGCTGCCCCTTAGTCCCACAAGAGCTCGCCACTGTCCGGGGCAGCAAAGCACTGCGAGCCGACCTGCCCCACRGTACCTGGCTGGTGTGACGCACACCCCGCCGGGCTGCCCACGGACACGACAGGCAGAGCTCACACCGCTCTGCCCCCCGAGAGCATCTGTGAATGCAAGGTGGAGGCATCAACCTGCCCTCCTGCTCCAGAGGTGGAGGGAGCCTCAATGACCCTGGGGTGTGAAGCCAGGGGCACTCCTGGCAACGCAGCAGGTGCCATCTTGCAGCAGGCGCCATCTTGCAGCAGGCACCATCTTGCAGCAGGCGCCATCTTGCAGCAGGCACCATCTTGCAGCAGGCGTCATCTTGCCTGCACACCTCTGAGCCACGCTGGGAACACAAGGCAAGCGCATCGCTTCCTTGCACTCCTACAGCTGTTAACAATGTGCAAAGTGCTTCTTAAGTAACCRTTATTAAGTCAAACGGGATAAGCAAAGGAATAAATGGAAACCATAATCTCACCATAAATTATATTGTCRTCACTACTTTCTAATCCATTACTAATAAGGAAAAATACCACACACACTAAATTACACATTACACACCTTGGACCAAAGCAGCAAAACAGAAAGAGGCCAGTGTTAAATCTGGTTTAGGTCTCTAGACACCAAGGCAGACTGCATATGTTGATTAATAAAATAAAGAGGAATACTGGTGTTCTCCATTGATTTTGTTTTCACTTTGGTCTGCCTTTTTGGTTTGTCTTGAATGATATTCTTTTAAAAAAGACAATTAATATTCGTCCAGAACTAAGGACTTTTCAACAATGGACTCATATGCACCGAAAATCTGACATAATGCCCTTGCATTTAAAATGATTTCTTTCTGGCCTGCAGTTTGAGTCTTCAGGTGGATAGGCACCCTGAAAGCAGCTTTGAAAGGCGCTTTTACAAAACGCTCCAAAAACCATCCAGGCTGTTCCTGACAATGCCACAAACTGCAATGAGCAAAGACTCTGCATTTGTATCACATAGCAGTTAACAGGAGATTGAAGGTATATATTCAGTGCRGGGCACAGCCTGCATGACTGAAAAATATTGGAGAAAAGTAGAAATTTCAGCTCAGAAGGCTTTTTTTTGGCCAGAGGGGTTGTAGTGGCACGATTTGCTGCATGAAGCTCACAATCTGAAAAGGCAAAATTGAAACTTCAAAAGAAGAACAACAGTGTCTTTTTGGTGAGATTTAGCAGTACGTCTAAGAGAAACTGAGTAGGAGAAGAAGAATAGAGCTGCTCAGATGACTTAGTCTGGCAGGCAGCTGAGTATGAACTAAACACAAAGTGACTGAAAGAAAAGCACTATTTTATGTTCTATAGAGCCCTCACAAAATAAGTACATCTTAAAATACATGATTGTGATTTCCAAAACAATTATTTTCCAAAATAAGTGTTTTTATTACTCACATTAGCCACTGCTTACACTCTGACCTTGTCCCCAGGAAGGTATTTGAGGGTTCTGCAGAACCAGGGAACAAGCAGAGCCCTGGATGCAGCGGGGGCAGCTCAAGTGCACAGGGCCCAGAGTCTCCTGCTTCCCTCTGTACCCATCCCAGCCCCTGCCTGGGGAAGCAGGGGGCTGTTTTCCCCACGGTCTCCACCATGGAGCTCCTGGATGGTGGGCAGAGGGAAGGCTCCTTGGAGCAGCTGCCCACGGCCCCCGCAGATGCTCCCCGGGCTCCTCCTTGGTGCTCGTGCAACATCAGCCTGATGCTCCTGGGCAACTCTGAGCGCAAGGYAAACAAATCCACGACACTTACTGCAATAAACGTCAAAACGTCCATGCCGAAAACCACATTTTTTTCCCTTATAAACTGAAATAGCACTTTATATATCTAAAAAGAATCAGTCTAACTCAAGTGACACTCAGCAATTCTGGAAAGTTCTGTATCATTTCCTCAAACACTGTGATCACACAAATGTCTTCAAAAGGTTCAAACTGCAGAAAATTGATGTTTTAGTATCAAAATGCTTCTTTAAGTCATTTCTGGGATTTAACAGGTCCATCTCTGTGTAGAAGCATCTTCTGGACTCTTAATTACTGAAATAGGTAAAAGAACAGAGAAAGCCTTGGAAAGATTTTTGTAAAGGGATATGGTTGATGTAAGCTGTTCTTTGATAAAAAAAGCAAATATTAGGAAGTGCTGGACACTTCTGTTACAGAAGTGCCAGTGTAAACTACAATTTTCCAAAAAGTTGTTATCATAGAAAAGGTGCTGGAAACCAGGCTGTAGAAAGCGAAGCTTTCTGTAGGTCACCAAGGCATGCTGTAGTTATCTGGTCTCATCTACTACGTACGGGGTGAAACCTTTGCCTGCTACTCCACAGCCCTCTAAAGCAAATTAAGAAACCTGAAAGTGCAAGTAACTGGTGAGGTGCACAGAAAGCAGAGAATATCAAAGGTACAAGGCAGAAGAATTAATTAGCAGCTAACTGCCAGAAACAGTCAAAATCTAAATTTAYATTAAAAGCAAATGTCCAGTTGTGCATATTTAAGGTAAAACATTTATACTGTACCTGCAACCAATATATTTCTGCTGAGAGAAGGAGGACAAATTTGGGGCAAGTACCCCAGCCTCAGCTGGAAGGGACTGGGGTGACTGGCCTGCTCAGATGCTTTCTCTGCATGGAGACAGACACATAGAGAAATGGATAAAATAGGCAACTCATGGATCTGGAATTACTGCATGTTGCCTTTTGCCTGTTTTGAATTCAGTTTGTTTACCATTCAGAAAGTATTAAAAAATTAAAGCAAAAAAAAAAGTGRCCTTTCCTCTCATTAGCTGAACTAAATGGATCTTTGTTAAAGAAACAAAACAAATGAATAAGAAACAAAAGATTGCAGAGATGTGGCACATAAAAGCAATGAGTTTAAAAACGCATGCTCAGCCCACGCAGATTCTCTGCCAGGGCAAGTCCAGGTCCACCTCTTCTGGCACACAGAGCCAAAACTTGGCCAAGATTCAGAATATCCCCATGTTGCTGCTATTTCAGAGCTGCTAGCAGGGCCCCTTGGGGCTCTCAACAGCTGCATATGGACTACAGAAACCAGCCCCAATATAATAAGGAGAGTCCAAAGAGAGAGTGAAACTCACTTCCCCATCCAGATGACTTCTGTATCATCATATTAATGCAAGTGCCCTGAAACGAGTTCAATTCCCTGAGAAATCCATTAACATCGTGTCAGTTTAAAAGCACTCAGGGCTGACTTCCAAAAAAAATCACAGATAAATCTCCAATTAATTTTAACGCAATCAATAGCGAGCCAACATCCATCCAGTGGTTTGCAAGTGCCTGCTATTCTAGCATGAGAGATTGCACCTAGCCAGGAACCACAGATATAGGGTGAACTGGAAAGTTTTAAGGATCTCCCAAAGGTTCATCAGCTTTTAAGTCCTTACACCATGGGACCAAAGGGTCCCGGGTRGGGCACAGCTCTGTCTGCCCCTTTATTTTAGGGACTCCCTCCCCTGAAGTGTTACCAGGCTTTGCTAAGTCAGTGCGACAGGGGTCTAGTTCTGCACACASGCTCTTCCCAATCCTGAGCATCTGRAACATTACGAAAAGGTGACAGGCATTTGAAGCGAAGTGAACACCAGAATTTTCATATTTAAACATGCAAAAAATATAGTGTAAAGATCTTAACAAACTCCTTTGTGGTCTGCTACCTGATCTGGACATGYGAAGGGACCATAAGGCATAACACACGGCTGCAACTACAAGCAATCTGTAATGCAAAATGATATTCTGTATTTTTATCACTAAGCACAAATAAAACAAGGCTATGCCCCTTTCTGTGAAAAATAAGTGGAAAAAAGTTACTCTCTTATAAACAACCAAGTGATCTYCTCCTTTAATGCCTACCACAAAAAAACACTATTCCCTTATTGTTTATTTTTCAAATCTTCAATTCTGCCAAATGCACCAAATATTTAAAAACAGTCAAACATTTAAGCACAACTTAATGTGTTTTCTGCATTTTAGAACAGAAATTTATTCTGTGTTCTTGGATAGACCAGATTAATTAATCCCTTAATTAAATATATGCAAACAGAATCCAGAGAACAGGATTTATATTTTCAATCACATTCTGCTTTGTTACTTATCTTTTATTAAATCTGATGTCTGGAAGTATTGCATGTAAAAATATGCATGGCAAAATCCTCTAACAGTCTTTTGAAAMCAAACAAAAACAGACTTAAATATGAATAATAGCAGTGATTCTCAAAAAACAATTAAATGCAAAATTGTTTTATAAAATGAAGATTTAAGGCATTGTGCTTATGTATTTTATATTATATATGATTATGTATTACAGATAAAGCAAAGTTATTCTGTCACCTGATYAGCAAACAGTGCTCTGGTAAGTACAGAACTAATTAAGCACAAAACGTTGCTGAGGGCAGAAGCACCAGCGCTGGCCAGCAAGGATCCCTCACTCTGAGCTCCTGCCCTCACAGGTTCATTGAGGAAGTTTTAGGGAACACACAGGACCTACTGGGCGAGATAATCCTTGGGATAAAAGGCATCATCATATTTCTGTACAGCAAACTTAATACCGAGATGATCTGTAATATGGAAGCAGTCTTCAAAATACACTTCCAGTATCATATTGCTGCGCTTTTTCTCCACGTTTTTTAAAGGGATGCATTTCCCAAGAAATAATTACATGTTTATACTTCATAGGAACAAATTTCTACATTTCTTACTAGCAGTGGACCCCTTACCTAGCCTTCAAAGGGTAAAAAACACTAGGAAAAATGATAGTTATCCATCCTTGTACATACTTCCCTACAACAAGGGATAAAAGTCTGCATAAAAATCTTGGGGGGAGAAGGGAGGGCTGCAAGATGAAATTAAAAGCTGCAGTATCTRTGTGTTTTTCTGGGGCACCAGTTATTAGCCAGTCCTGTTGTTTCCTGATGCACTGACTGATTTACTCCAATAGTGGTTCCTGGATGCCCTGGGGAGGCAATGGAGCCTCCCTGTTCTCGGAGATGCTTGGGATGTGCAGACAGATGGGCTGCTCCCTCCTCCTGGACCTGCTCTGTGCAGGGTAGCTGGCCCAGACCCTGCCCTGGGGTCCCCTTCCAGCCCAGCTACTCCCTGCTACTACTCTGTGGATGGACAGGGAAAACGGTTTGGTGTGTGTGTGYGTGTCAGGAAATCTCCATTTAGTAACGCCCTAGAGCACAGTGAGATAAATACCTGAAAAAAAAAAAGATCTTTTATATCCTTTTCTGAAGTGTTTGCTAAAAATACCATATAATGCAATTTTTTCAACCACCGAGTTCCTACCCGTTATGAAGCCTTTCACAGCACTGCCTGTACAGCCTCGTTCTGCTCCTGGAAATTAGGCTGACAAAGTCAGACACTCCGTTCAATTGTCTCTCCTGCTTCCTCAAAACACACGTGCAGTTTGGCCCCTGCTCGGCAATAGCAGTTTCTCCCTAATTTTGTTATTTTTAGCTACTCAGCACTGCCTTCCTTACACTACAGATGTGCTACTCATCAGGCAGCTAGAGATCTAGCTCAATCCAGATGACCAGGACTGCAAATATCATATCGGGGTCACTGGAAAAACCATTTTGTTCCTTTGATACTGTAAGTCATTTTGTAAATAAGAAAGCTTGTTTTTTTGTTGGAGACTATAATGAAGGGAAAATTAGAATTCTCTGCATAAAGCAATACAATTCTGATAGTTCCTCAAGAAAGTAAAGGCCCTTATTACTTCTCTTTTAAGCAACTTCATGTTTTTCCATGTATTTTCTCTTACCATTGCTGTGAACTTGAGAAAGGAAACCTAATGCTTGTCCTGTTTCACCCACATTTTCCTACTTGTGATCCATCTGGGATGATCCTTTCCTCGTGATGCGCTTTTACCTTTAATGTAATGCAACCAATAAATGCCTCCTCACAGAAGCCTTCCAGATCAGAGGCTTTAAAATGCTGCTCTGTAGAATGGGAGCAGCTCACAAAAGACATGAATCAACAGGACATATCAAGAAGCATGAGCTTGGTCTACAGAAAGATTTTATTTTTTATTTACAAAATYTCTAAAGGCTGTATAGTAATTCAGCTCCCCATCTTTAACTTCCAGGTGATAAAAACAGAGCTATCCATAAAAAGACAATTTTCTACCTTCCCACATACCTAGCACTGGGCATGAATTTTGTTTTTGTATTGTTTTTTGCTATATTTCTAGAAAGTTTTACTTGGATTACTTTTTATTTATTGTATAGCTATTGCTGGAAGTAAAATACGCTTATTTTATAGATGGGTATAATTATTTTAATTTACCTAAAAGGCAATAAAATGGAATACCAATAATATAAAAGACTGATTAGAAGAAACCTCCATATTTGTATTCCAAGTTTATTGGGATCTAATCAGACAATAAATGACATATTACGAAAAGCTTAATCTAGTCTTTTCCCCTATCCTTGGAGCATGTAGGTGGCTCAGCAATCTTGGTTCAGCCACATGTGTGAGAGTCAACACGTTTCTTATGCAGTTCTAACTGCACTTCTGGAGTTTGCCAAATCTAGAATTATCTATAATACAGCTAAAAAACCCAAAATAACAAAGAAGTGGCTAATCTCTTTGTGAAGGACTCTGATAAAGACATCAAGCATAGTAAAGACCAAGACCTKCACAAAACAACTACAGATATTTTTTTTCCTTTTTAAACACATCACAGTGTCACATTACTTACAAATAAGTAGCATTATTTCTTTGTGAAATTTGCCARCAAATGGAAATGAGACTCATTTTTCATTATCTGTGCTATTCACAGAGGGGATTTTGTGCATCCTATCAAAGACAAAAATTAAGGATGCTATTAAATATGACCTGTAGATTTTCTCTCCTTCCCCTCTTTTCTTTGACACTTTGGAACGACAGAGATCATTTCAGGTTGTGTGGGATGATTGAACACTTACTTATTCTTCTGCAACATCCTAATGTGCATTTACATTATCTTTGTTTCCATAAATGTTGTGCCCTTTAAAATATCATGGCCAGCTAAGTAGCATTACTGCTTGACGTCAGAGACACAAATGGGTCAAGCATGTCACATAGATTTTAAACTGTTTCCGAAAACATTTATTTTTCATCACCATTGAGGTAATTTATCCAAGAAGGCAAGAAGAAAAACAAAAGCCTTAGACTGCTTCCCTGGATAATTCAGAACACCAGTCACTAGAAAATGTTAGTACTATCCCATCTAGACCGAGCAGGACATTACAATGGACAGTGGAGTAAACAGTGAAGAAAGTTTTCTTTGAAAAATGGAGTTTTCCTCAGATTACAAAACATTCAAGGAAAATTATAAAATAAAAACTGGACACAAACAAGACAGAAACACTGTGCAGCATTTTTTAAAAGCAGATTGAAATTGTTCCCTTAGTCTCTTTCTCGTAGCATCAATATTGCCCCAGAAGACATGCAGACAGATCTCTCTGCCTAGAAGGGAGCAAAGGCAACTTTTCCATCATTTTCACATGCTACAGCAGGAAAATTCTTCTGTACTGCATGGACAAACGCTCACACACATTCATCTACAGCACGTGGAGACCTCTGGCTCACAACTTCAGCTCTTTAAATGTCATTAGAGCTTTTCCACCTGTTAGGTCTCAGAACAAAACCTCCCCTTGTGCAGAACCCATTGCAGCAAGTTCTTTCAAAACAGATATGGASAGCACAGAGCGTTATCTGTATCTGTCATTTCTCACCTTTATATTGCTCCTTTTAGTTATATTGCTGAGTGATAAGAAGCATCTATTTCAAGTAATTCATTGTATAAGAGCAGGAGCAAGTTGATTATCTGTTGAGTGTCAGTTCCATGCGGAAACAAAACAAAACAAAACAAAACCCCTTTCTTTCATTATTGAAAGAAGTATCTACTATCTTACACCGATACGAAGAAGTAAAAATGACAAAGACTGTTGCTGCAATTACTGCTTCAGAGCTGGCGACTGCCTGTCACAGATGCACTGCTACAACAGAGCTTCGTGGATGTGGAGACACTGATTCAAGCTCTGTTCTGCCAAGTGGAACTTTGGAATTCTATTTAAAATTCTATTTGTAGTACTGTTCTCTTATTGCCAAAATAATGATGCAAAAATAAACAGACTCAACTTCATAACGAGCTTCTCACTGTTTCCCAGGTACGAAAGGTCTCCCCAGCGGTTCTAATGATTCTTGTACAAATTGTTGACATGCTGCCTTTGAGTGCTTTTCTTCTAAAAAATAATCAGAATACCACATCGTTTAATGAAAGGGGTCTGAAAGCAGTAAATTCTACTACCTCTGTTTTACAAATACTCCTGCCTGTGTTCCTGGATGTCCTCAGGACTCTTAGGTGGAATAGGGATGTTCTGCTGCTCTTAGAGCTGCCCCCGAAGCTGCAGCCATCAGGATCAGTGCTGGGATCCAACACATGCCAGCAGAGAGACACAGCCAAGACAGAGACGGGGGAGGGATCTGGGAAGTCTCTGCTCTCTCCATAAGGGACTTCTGGGAAACCATTCAGAAACACTTCAGCTCAGCAGGAAGATGAAGCATCGCGTAGGATCACTGGGTTAAGAACAGCAGCATCATTATATCCACTTAATGAGCTGATCCATGAACTCGCCTTCCCCAAGAAAACTCTCTCAGCGGAGTTTCCTCGGCTGCCTTCCCTAACTTTACCCCTTTCCGGGCCAGACACAGGCAGTGCATTCCCCTTTCCCTATCGCTCAGCCCTCTGGCACCGCCACAAACATGGACCAACGACCCCGGCCRCTCGCGCTGGCACTGGTACCAGTGTAGGGATGTTCCCAGACTGGCAAGTAAACGCGCCACAGACCATTCCCCGGGCCTGAGGACAACAGACGTCGCAAGGCCCTTGTCCAGAAGACTAGAAATCTTCCGACTCTGCCGTCTGCTCCCCGGGAGCGGCTGTGGCCGTGCCAGCCGCAGAGCGAGGCCGGGCCCGGGCGGCCGGGGAGTGCGGACGCCAAGGCCCGGAGCCAGGCCCGGGCTCAGCTCCGCTGCACACACACACACACAGCACTGGCCTTAACACACAAACGCTGCGTTTTATTCAAAGGGATGGCAGAACGGCTATCCATAACTGATAGYGCTATAAGGTGAAACAAGAGCTAAACATATGCAGGGGAAGAGGTGCCTTGAAGCCTAACCTTGAACCAAGTATTTCCACTAAACTAAAGCTGTCCTCCAGTAGATTATCATATGCTTCTAAGTCTCTAAGGGCTTTTTCACCCTCTACAATAGTCCACTGTAATTGTCACATGGTAATCAGATCTTTTGAGTATGCAGGAACTTGCTCCCTTTCAAAATGTTATGCTGCTTACAAAGGATTTTATTCATTAGACAGATTAATAGCTGTTCTTTGAACTCTCTCTCTCCCTTACACCAGGCTATGTGGATTGCCAGGCCGGTGCTGTCTGCAAGACAGTTGAGAAGGGCTTTGGAAAATCCCCTGTGAGAAAAACGGCAAGCTTAAATGAAAGATCTTACTGGAAATCGTAACTAAAAAGAAATTACCTTGTAAGTATCCTCATCTTCATAAAATGCAATTCTGTTAATTATTACAATAGACAAATCATTTAAAAATTGTGATGATCTCTCTAATGATAATCTCCCGTTTCTGTTTCCTCCACTGCAAAATTCATGTTTTCAAATCCATGTTTAGTAAAGGTAAATTCTTGGATATTCTGGGAAAAATATTGTCAAAGTCTCTACAACAGAGAAATACACCAATTCCTTGTTGTGTTACATGAATATATCCTAACCACACGTAATCTGCAAGAAACCAAGTAAGGGCACAGTTATACGGTGAACATGCTGCTTTCTGAAAGTGGTGATTAAAGTAGGTTCCTTGTAAAGATGCAAGATAGCCATTATTAAAAATAATGCAAATTCTTAACACGCCCTCTTTTAAGTTTATAAATATTTTATTTATAAAATTTTTCAACTCATATTTTAAATAACATTATCTCCCTACTGAAAGAAGCACAAATAATAAATGTGCGTCTACTTAAGTATGTAATTTTATATGCATCCTTAAGTTTACAAGGGTATGAAAACCACCCTGGATCAGAACTTAAAGGTTGTTGATAGCTGTAATTGAAAGCAGAGTTAACGGCCTTCTTTGTAATTTGTTTAGTAATATATATTTAAATTATTCAAAAAAAGACACAGTATTTCCTAATATATTAAAGCATCAAATACATTTAAGTTCTACCTCCAAATATATTTAGCATTAAGTATTATTTCTGTGATAATTTTGCTGTACCTATTTACATAGCTTTTCTGCCACAACAAGAAAATATTAACTTTGTAATCAAAAATGCAATTTTAAGTGTAAACAACTAATATGCACTAAGATGCCTTGTCCAAATAGAATCTTCTTGCTAGAGCAATTGAGGTGTTTTATCAATCTGACAAGAAGCACTTCTATGATTGCTTAAACACCTGTATTGAAAGAAGATATGATACGGTCTCATTTCCGCCTCTTAAGGGACAATAGTCAGCTCCGCACTAAGAATTAACACGCAGGAGTAAACGGAAGTAAACAACATTCAGGGTATTTAAATGGATAAATCACTTCACAATTGAATTCAAGACAATAGCCAGTTGTGCCTTTCAGAATGAGGAGAGTAACAAACAATAAAAATAAGGGTATTTCTTTGATTTTACACAACCTGAACACTACATTAAAACAAAACTTGAGTGAAAATTCTCCAAAAGCATTATTGTGCATTTTTGTATATCAAGAAATCTATCTTCCAAAACTCTGTTCTCTTTCAGAAGATGGCTTTATTCGCAGTTTATTTTTAACTGCTTTTTCCAAATTAGATCCTTCAGATTTTTTTCCTCCCTTGAACATGGAGAAGCAGAGGAAAGCCATTAATTTCTTCCCATGTGTATTAACAGATATTACATCTCAGAGACGTAAGGAATGATAGTCTGCTCTTTAAAACAATATATGAGATATTTTGTGCATGAGATTTATTTTGTGCATGTACATATTTTTTGTATATATACATATATTTTGTGTGCACATACACATATGTGCATATATATATATACATACACATACATATGCAAAAATTGACATCCAGCAAACTACAAAAACTACAAATCATTCAGCAGGCTGGGAAGAGTCTGATGCTCCCCCCGAACAGTATCAGTATCATTTCTCTAGAAATAGCAAAAATTCCAGTAATAAAACACTGGGTTTCCATTGTTTCTCCTTATGTATGCACAGTGCTCTCCACACCCCCTTCCCACAGTCCAGCTCCTCGCTTCCTTTTCTATTTTAATACTTCTTGTGCCAAACACGCAGCTGGAAGCCGCAGACCAACTGCTCCGCTTTGGCAAACTTCTATGCATCACATAAGGTGCAGGAGAAGCCGATGGGGAGAAACGGCTCCTCGGCAGTGAGGATGTGGAGGGAGACTCCCCCCACGTGGGAATGGACCTGGGTGACACTTCCCCAGCTCTGGCCCCACTTACCCCCTTCCCGGGGGCAGTAGTTACTTCCAAAGCAGATGCCCGCAGAGAAGCATTGCTCAACCCTAGCAGCAGGAACAAAGCATAAGGTAACGAAAGATTGGCTTTTAAAACAATATCGGTCTGCTCCTGTCTATCCTCCATTTAAAGGAGGATTTATTAAAAGGATGATCCATTTAAAAATCCATGATAACAYAGAAGATGTGACCATCATGCCTACTCCAGGTGGCCACCAAGATCACCAGAAGGGCTTTCCACAGTCCATAGGACCTTAATCCAGAACAAGTGCCCCTTTCTGTTGCACTGAAGTTCCTCTATCGGCTCTAACTTTCTAAAATCAGTTCAGCACCTTAGYGGAAAGCTTCAATGAATCCAAGTGCAGTAACCTGGTTGCACYGTCATTCTTCAAGCATTTGCTGAGAAACACCTTAGCTCTAGTCACTCTTTCTCTACCTATCTCTTTTTTCCGCAGTTTTGTTGTTTCAATCCAGTATAATCACACTGTAAACATCCCAATATCCAGGCTGACAGTATCATAAAACACAGGGCGGCCCAAGTTCCTATTGCTACAAGTGCTTCAAAATGCTTCAAGGGGCAGCTGCTGCAGGTTACACTCCCTTCGTTTTCTTTCCTTGTATTGTCAGTTGCTAAAAAAAAATCACAAAACCAGAAAGAGAAGCCAGAGAAGGACAAGGGATGTAACTGTTCTTTTAAGGGGGATAAAAAAAGAACAAGGAAGTATAATGCACAACAGAAGGAAGCAAAACAGAAAGGACACCTCAAAAACGCTAACAATAAACCGTGCTTGTACTGAAGGAGATGATTAAGAGAACTCATTGAGTATATACTTAAATGCTGAAAGTGAAAGACCAAGATTTTACTGCCAGAACAAAGTATCTTTTGGCAGGAAGGCAAATAGAATTCAAAGACCGGAGTAATTATATTAACAAGCAATTTACATACTATAAAGACTGAAAAAAAAGAAAAATAATAATTCTTTGAGACAGCTGTCACTAGATTATAGGAATCATATTAGCACTGTAGATATTCAGAAGGAAAACTGCAAAAACACTCGCCAAAACAGTCCTTGTTTTTTATGTTTTAATTAGCATTACCAGTTTGGGGTGCTACTTCAGTTCATTCCTAAATTAATTAGGATTCTAAGCTGTGTGTACTTCTGTGCAGGCAAATCTCATGCTTCCCATTCTGTCAATGAAATAACCAAGGCAGACTTGCAAGTTAACGTAGAAATAAATCCATGACCAAATATATGTAACCTTTTATTGGTTTCAGTTCCTATGAAATTTACCTTCAAGGTCTGATATACCTGGCTTTGGCTAGGCATAGGAGTTCTCTATTTTCCTGAGCTGACAGGATCTTTTATTTTTCTAATTTGAATATATTAATTTCACACATATTTCATTATTTTTCCTTAATATGCACACAAAGGGAATGTGCCATGACCTGCTGATACTTTAAAAAAGGCTTTTTCCTAAAGCTAATTGCTATACAATGCACTGAAATATCATGTGCAGAAGTTCAAGCATCTTGCTGACTACTCAAACTTCATTTCAAAAGCAACTCAGAAAACTTGTTTTGACAATTTACAAAAGGCAATTCCATCTTTATCACACAAAACCCCCTACTTTTTATGCTTCCTGTATATCTTGCATTCGGCATCTTTTTTTTTTTTTTAATTGGGCATTATTTCAGAAAAGTACAGCAAAACAGACTTTCCACCTGGATAACAGATCAATAGATGCATTCAATGTTCCTTGTTCCTGGTAAGTTTGTAAAATCCAAAGGTCTTTTGTAAAGGCCATAAAAAACCAACAAGCAGAACCCCAACCATTCTAAGGGAGAAAGACGTTGCTTAGAAAGAAATGCTGCTGAGGAATTAACTAAACATTTAAACATCTAAACATTAACTAAACAACTAAACATCTTCAGTCATGGTAGCATGTTTTCTACCTTTCAAAAGACTTAATGAAAAAATGAAAAGCTGAAAAAAAATCTTACTAGAAAGAAACAAATCTGAGGAACTTGAGCAAGGCTCAAGTCTATCAGTCTATCACAGGTTTCAAAATGACCATCTTACATTCACAGGAACATGCTTGAGGCTTGCTGGCTTTTAGCTCAGCTTTTTTTTTTAATTTGTGTACCATTTTGATTTTTCCTTTCCTGTCTGCTTGTGCTTTAAATAATACTCGATGGCCTGGAAAGATACAGAGTCAGATTTCCTGAAAAGGGCCTGTGATTTTAATATCAGCAGCATCTGATACTGTGTGTTTCCGGCAGATAGACCAGAAACACGACCTGATTTCTGCAATTATGCTCTGGATATTAAGAACCATCTAAAAGCCTGTCACGTCAGAAACTTGCTTCTTCATGCCAGGTAAGCTAACGTCTCAGGGACTGCAATAAATAACTCCTTTTTTTTTTTTTTCCCAGGAGGTTACTTTTTACTCAAACTACTTCTCTGAGTCAGTGTGTGCTGCTAGGTAAAAGCACACGACTGAACACAAACTGAAACTACAGCCCAGGCAAGGAAAAGGAAAGGAAATGCAAGGCTACATCTTACTGTGCCAGCTACTCTAGGTCTGCAAAACCTACCAGGGCAGCACAGCTTGAGCTCCAGACTTGCAAGACCAGAGCATCGCTCCTACCCGGGAAAGAGTTTCTTCATTACAAGAATCCACATTTTTTGAAGACCTATTGATGTTCTGAGATTAACATTAAACTCTAGATAGTCTGCAGGTTGTTTTATCTGGYTCACACCTGTAGCAAGCTAAAACTGAAGCATTCTCATAGCACAGAGTCTCTGCTGCTGCAGCAGCKCTCCTCCTGTGTCAGCACAGCAGGTTTCCAAGGAGCTGTGGTAATGATAATGTGGAGATCGTGCTAGATTTAGCCAAATCCTGAAAGATTTGGCTAAAGAACTGACTGCAATTAGAAGGAAATATCTTCTACAGAGTCGGGATATCCACAAAGCTCCCTGGAAATATAGCAGGGGGGCAGGTAGCACCTGGGAATGATGAAGGACTGGGGTTGATTTATAAGAATGCTTAATAATTCCTGGCAGGGAAACAATTTCACCAATGAGGTAAAATTACTTCCCTCTGTTTATACCTCTAGGCTATTCCTATGTTGTCAAATGTCTCAGAAACATGAGTTGGCCTTGCTGAAGGCAACTCTTCTTGTCTAGGATTGAAGAAATGTGGATGCATTTTCCGTTTCCCTAATTTTTCACCTCTGCTGCTTTTCTAGTATTCTCTCATTTGTTTTCCCCTTCATCTTTCGTTAGTTCTGTCATCCCCTTCCACTCACGCCTGTTCTTTTAGTTGTCTCTTCTCTCATGACTCTTCTCTTTTGCCCTATTATTTTCCTGTTCCCTTCATTAGATGTCAAAAAGGAGAAGGGTGTTCATACCACTTAAWTTCAGGTTAGCAAGCTAGTTCTCCTACTTAAACAAGAGGAGTAGCACCTCGAGACCACAATTCAGAATAGAAACCTACTTAGCATAAACCTGAACACCCGCTCAGAGGCGCCCGTCACTCACTCCCCCGGCGAGCAGGAAGTCTCACCTTCTATCTTGGGATCCCAGAGGGAGGCAGCCCATCTCCCAAGCACCCACTCCTTGAGCAGCACTTACATCTTCCTCATCAAGTAACATCTCCAATGGAAAATACTGTACAAACATGAATTTTATTAAAGACGATATGAGTTCAAATGAATGACTCGCCTAGATGCRGTCTGACTGAAGGAAGTTTTGGTGACTTGCAAGCATTTGCTTTCCTTGGAGTGTGAGAGACTTAGCAGAGGAATGAATATTACACGAGTTSTCTGTAGAGTGCATGCAACCCTACAGGCTAAATGAGTCTAAGGCAGCAGCAAGGGAATGCTATGGGAGTAATAGGCAAGAAATGCCATAGGGAACTGCAAGGGGCTGCAGTTCCAACCTGTCCCAACCAATGGTTCCAACCATTATGGTTGGAAAAGATCTTCAAGATCATCAATTCCCCCTTAAACCCATCACCAACAAGCCTGCTAAACCAMGTCCCTTAAGAGCTTCATCTTTGCTTTTCTTGAGCACGGCCGGGGCTACTCTACGAGCATATGTTCTAGCCAAGACAGACCTACACACTATGTGTTGAACGTGTTCCTTACTTCTTCCACAAGGCAAGAGGAGAAAAAATCTTACACTGTTCTGTCACTTCTTATAATGCCAGAAAAACCGAAGTAGAAACCTCCTGCTCAGAATGAAAAGCACAGGAATAGAAATGGATTCTAAACAAAACAATTCTTTTACTTAAAAAAAAAAAGGTTTATTAATACATATGGCCCTCAAAGACTGGCCTGTCTGTATGACAAGTGATCAGTCAGAAATAATTTTCAGAAAAATCTTTAAGTCTACTTCAAAGTCTTAATTTATAAAGCAATTAAGAGAGAGAACAATTTATATCTTACAGAGTTCATAGCTAGCACTGAGATTCTTACAAATCATTGTCACACGGGAAGAATTTACTGGGACTCTGGCACTACTAGCTTAAAGGTAATTACTCTTTTTTACTTTCCTCTCAGAACATGCTGAGCAGGCACTGAAATATCTCACACTTTGACCTCATATTGGATTTTTTTCTGTAGCTTGGCATAGGCTCCAAGTATTTAGCTGAAATTGTAAGAAATATATTAACTGATTTTTAGTTAAAAATAATTCTCATCTGATGCAGCCAAACCTTTATAGGTGTACGGTTATCTTCTAATATCATTCCCAAAACTCAAGACAAACTTTGTTGGCTTTCCATCTTGACAACCTGTATTAAAATTGCAGCCTGAAGCGACTTCTGACAGCTGCATTAATAGCTCCTGCACAGAACTTAAAAAGGAAAAAACGGACCTTATCTACAGAATAAATATCAAGGTTAAATTCTGACAGCAGTTGAGCCTCTCCGCGAGGTTTCTGCTCACATGGGCAGTTTCACTGGGTTTTCAGCATCCAGTATTTTCTAAATCCTATTTGGAGAGCATCTCCTRATTTTACACAAGATGATATGAAAGCAGTTCTTGAGCTGCTACTGAGCACTCACAGCCCTGTTCCCAGGACCACCAGTAACATGCTCGATGCTTTTAAAGGCAAATTCCCTTGTGACTCAAAACGAGAGACAACGTCTATGGATGCGTATCATTGGCTGCACAGGCAGAAGGCTGTTTTACTGCACAAAACAAAGATTTGCATTTCAAAAGATAAATACTTTAAATGAATGTAAAATATTTTCCTCCATATTATGAGATGCGTCCTGTACTACAGAAAAAGTAGAAGAAAGGGAATATCCTCTGTTCACGCTTCCCTCCAGAATGCTAAAAACCTTCTTTGTGGCAAACAARTATTTGTGCGTGGAGACCACAGGACACATGTAGCTTAGGAGCTGTCATATTTACGTATCCACAGCTGCTGCACTTGCCCACAGGCATTTGCTCCCCACATGTTCCCGTGTCCCTAAGGATGGCACGGCCAGGGCCTTCCATGCAGGATTTACCGTGGCTAACACGGCATGTAYGTGAGGCCGAACTTAGGGCAAGGAGTCCCTAACAACTTCACAGGGTTTCTCCAAAGGTCCTATTATCCACTTTTTGATCATTTTAAAACCTAAAGAATACAGAGTTCTCCAGCAGCAGACTGGTATTTTCCCAAAGGACACCAACGGGCCCGCTTATCTTTACGTAAATTTATTTATTTTAATGCTTCAGTAAATTTATATATTCACACCTGTCTATGGAGCCTCCCAGTATCTATGTGCAATAGACAACTGCATGCCCTTGAGCACGGACACACATTTCTATGCTTAATTCCTCAGTGCAAGCCTTAGCACTCCAAGTGAAGATTCCCAACAGCAAATACTAGAATATTCTCGTTTCATACATTAGTCTTTTGAAACAGCCTCAGAAAGTTATTTAGTTCTTTTCTGAAAACATAACCCTAACTTATTGAAATGCACTATTTCCTATAATTCCTGGAATTCCACCTGCAGCAAAGCTTTCTGACCTCTCTCTTCAAGGGCTGCATTACTACTTCTCTTGCAGTGCTCCTTTCTTTAGCTAAAGGCATTTTCTATTTATTTCCCAAAGTTCAAATAAAATATCCCGTGGAACACAATGAATCAGAATTGACCCCGAGAAAATAAGTCATCACTTTTATACTTACTTGTTTGCAATACCTCAGAATTTTGATGCAGGCATCCAATTCACTGTAAACATTATTGGGGGCTGATTCACTCCCTGCATCATCTGTTGGGTGATCTGCAACACCAGCTCTTATGTACTTCAGTTCTGCCCTTCCCAGCACATGCGTGGGTGCTGAGAGGGCCTAACGCTGTCTCACAGAATTAAATATTTCTCTGGAGGGTTTCTTTTTCAGCAGAAGGATTAGAAGAGTAATTTTCTATATAATACATGGGGAAAAAAAAAAAAAAACAGAATCTCATATGAAGCCCTATTTGGAAAAAAAAAAATCAGCAGTACAGTTTCTTTTGCTTAGTGCTATGCCATCCAGAGTATTTAAAATATTTTTCTRTTTTAAAACACTTAATATATTAAGATAACAGTATATCATTACTATATCTACGAGAAGTGATAAAGAACAAGTCAAACCAAATGGACCTGTGAAATACATATGATTCATGGTAGGAGTTACTCTATTCTAAAATCGGCCCAATACACTTCCAAAGAAATTAAGAAGTTTGGAATTTTTCTTTATTTTAATATATATATTTGCAATAACTTCTCTGAAATTTTCCTGGTGAAAACAAAGAACATGACAAATTCCACTTTGGGAAAAAAAATAAGAGCAAGCAACTTTTTTAGATAAGTGTTCAACCGGATTTATCTTTCGTTTCTGCAATTATTAGTACAGGAGATACTCTGAAAGACAGGGACATCCTTCCCAAATAGTTGAAAACCACAACATACATGATTTATCTAAATTCTCACTCACAAAAACAGCCATCTAACCTTAAAAATAATGAATAGCTACACATATATCTGCTCTTGGAGGCCAGCTTGGCATTCTGTGCACTCATTTCTCCTTTATTTTATCTATCTCCTTAAAAGCCATAGTGGCATTGAGCCAATCACAGTTTTCTGGATGTTGTTCATAATTATGTACCTTTTTTAAGTGGAAGTTTGATTCGGAATTACTTTCTCCCCTTTAAAGCAATATTTAATAACATCTCTAGAGCTAAGAAAGGGCAGTTTTTGAAAACAAAACAAACCCAAAAGCTAGGGAGTTAATCGTTTTTCACAGCCTACCAATATTTTTTTCAACTCCACCAAGTTCTTGCCCAGGACTGAAGCTAAGTCTCGGGGGTGTTTCAGGCCATTGCTGAACATCTGTGCCACCTCGTGCCCCTTACCCGAGGGATCCCACATTTACTGTCCCTTAGCTGCGCAATTCCCGCTGTCTYCCCGGAGTTTACACTGAAAACTCTTCAACCATGTGATCGGATTGCAGCAATTCAGGAAAACGGTAGGACTTCACAAGGGGATAAATTACAGTATCTGACAAGCTGTTCTGCTTGAAGGTCCTCATCTATTGCAGCTTAGAAAAGCTAAACTGGTTTTAAAGCTGCAAGTTACTTCCTCACGCTCAGCTGCTCTGAAGAGACACTAGCTTCCGAGTTCAGCATCCTTCAAACACTTCTCTTTCTCTTGGTTGCTCTTTCCCTCATGCTTTGCAGGATGTTCTCTCTTGAAGCCCTGCTTGCTTTAACCCCCTGTGAGACAAGAGCGAGCACAAGCAGTTTGCCCAGCAGCACTGCTGGCAAATCCCAGCTGCCGCTAACAGGAGCATCAAGAGATGTCACCAGCCTAGCTTGAAACTGCACGTTGTGCCTAAAGCTGGGACGGGGGTGAAAACACAACCTCACAGCTCCTGTGAACAATATTTATGAAAATTCTGACAACAATAAATAAACCAAAGAATTAGCCATACTGGGTAATAAACATTCAGTTTCTAAAAATCAGATTGAAAAACATATTCGAAGGAATGAACAGGAAGTCCTGAAAAAACAAAACGTCCTCGATGAAACAGAAATCGTACCTTCAGATATGCTCATCCAATTACAGTATCTCCAAATTGCAAAGAAACATTAAGAAATCCAACAGACACTCCTGGTTTAATCAGGTAAAGGAAATCTATGTATCTTAAACAAACTGAGGGGTATCCTCATCWCACTATCAACTGAACACCAAATCCCAAGTCGAATAAAAACAAATCCCCCACTTCTGACATATATATGAAGAATTTGAGGATGATACTAAGAAGCAGGTAAAAATTAGCCTTAAAGCAGCTGCACACTCCAAAATAAGGAGTCTTATTAAGGCATTTATTCTCTAACGTACTGCCATTTGTCCACAAAAAGCTCCCTCACAGTTCTGATCCGTTTTTAAGCATTTACAGTTAAATATGTGTTTCTCTAAATTGTATTCCTCTCCTTTGTTTTACATTTCTTAATAATCTCTCTCACTGTAGTTAAATGGAGAGGAATGAAAACACTTTCTTTTAATGCCAGTAGTGTTATGCCAATTTGGTAACGCTCTTTATTTCAGATCCRATTTCTTGCAAGGGGTTGCAGAAGGGACTGTCAGAAAAACTTTTCTTTTTTTCTTGCTTTATTCTCTGAATTTGGTACCAGCTACATGGTGATGAAAAATGTATGCACACATTACATTTTGTTTTGTATCAGTCTGTAAATATTCAAGACATAACTACATGAATAAAAGAGATTACTACAACTTTAAAAGCCTCACACTGCAATTGTATCCCCCTCCGCCATTTGAGACTTTATATTCAGTGAATTCCTACTTTCCTAAATTACATTTTCTCATGATGCAAGTGCATAACTTCACTGTGTAGGCTGCAAATCTGGTGGGGAAAAAAACATTTTTTAGAAATGTCGAGTACTATCTGATTATCATTTTGTGGCAAGTTTTCCGCCTACATTAAAACCCACAGATAGTAAAAGTCAAGAGGAGCTGCGTTACACACCAGCTTGGATCCAGAGGGAATACAATTACAGCTTTTGTGCTGAATTTAGTGGCTTTTTAAAATCACTTTAGATTTCCAAAATTGAGGCTGGAAACAACTATATTTTAAATTGTGTGTAGTATATTATAATATGTATGTTTCACAGCAGGCACGTTTTAAATTTTCCTAGTTCCTCTGAATTTGGAATATATCAACTRCTCTACAAATGTTATACTATTTTTGGCTGCTTAAATATATGTAAAGAATGTTCTTATTTTTTAAAGAACAGATACCGTAGGGCTCTGAAATAAACCTCACACATTTCAGACAGAAAAGGGGGGTATCTGATCTCCCTGCCTCTAGCTGTGTCACACATTAGTCCCTGTATCATAGTGAAACTCAGCTCTCCACTCGGGAGCACCAGAGGCTCCGGAGCACCGGTGCGATGCCGGGCATCCTCACATGGTGGCTGGGCAAGGAGACAACTGCCTGCAGAGCAGCCCCTGACCCAAGGAAAAGCGGAGCCCACCCTGAACTGGAATCTGGCTGCCCAAGTTCCTGCTCATGCGTTTAAGTTCAACGTACATACGGACGTAGCCCTCAGGATTCTACCTGAGGGGATCCTGGCTCAAACTCTTTGGTGAGAGCAAGCTTCAGGGTAGGTCCTTTGGCTGTTATAAGACAAAGTGTTCTCCTGAAAATAATAGTAGCTCTTTCTTCAAGGCAATTATACCCRTTTAAGCCATCACAACCAAGGCAGGAGTGATTAACTTGCACAATTCCTCGTTGTGCGCTGTGGTCTCAGCTGTTCAGCTCAGCATGCTTTCAAAACGGTCAGCCAGAGCCTGCCAACTAAAATGCACCAGAAGACATGGAAAACACRGACTTTCCCTCTCCTTTTCATGCACACACCTCCTCAGCGCTGCAGGAAGCAGATGATAAATGGAAGCAAGAACAGTCAAGAACAGTCCTTAGATACCAGTTCTATTTCTGTCCTTGAAACCCCACGTTCTCCATACCTCTCCATAGGATTATGGTCAGCTGGTCAGAGCATGAGGAAATGTGATTAAAAATTCCCTGAGGGGGTCACAAATGTGACGTTATACATGTAACTAATTATAGTAACTTCCCTAAGATCTGTGCCTGGAAGAGCATCAGGAGAGGTTATGAATGGAAGTTAGAAGTCCTGAAGGGAAGGACACTGCAATCCTTAGAACAGAAATTTCAATGAAGAAAAGTGAAATTTAAAGAGAAACTGGAAAAAAAAAAAAAAAAACAAGCTTTTTTTTCCAAAATATCCTTGTTAGTTACTAAAGATCATGATTTCAAAATGTACAGATATTTAATGTTTGTTATGATTCAGAAATGCTAAGAGGTGAAACAAGATCATAGAGTGCTCTTCTTAATGCCTCCCTTTTGCTGAACCTTCTAGCAAGAAGAAAGGCTAACATGTTGGACCAGCTGTCCTGGCAGGTGATTCCTGCACGTCTTGTTTCTGAATTCTGCACCCAGATCCTCCCAGGGAAGCACAGTGACAAGCAGACCCAAAACGGCAAAATTTAATGCAGAAAAGCACCTCAAGTACAGGATTAGATGCTCAAAAATTACCCATGGGTTTAACAATACTTTTAAAATCCTCTGCTGGAGGTGTCTTAAGCTCTATTTTCACAGCAGCTGAACATTTATAGCTTCAGCTGAATTTAGCAAGAGAAGTGGGTGCTCCAAGGCTCTGCAAAGCAAGGGAGTGCTCCTTGAAAGGCAAAATATTAAAATTGAATCACTTAAAATTAGGAGCTGCTCTCCAATTTTGGATATAATGTAAATGTAAAACAAATAAAGACCTGGAATGAAAAAGAAAACCCAAAGAGAGAATCTCTAAAGAACTAGTGAGGAAGAAAGCAGTATTTTAAAGCATGTTTAATTTCTGCATCCACAGAACCTTGGTATTTCATAGCCTTGGGGATGTGCCAGGATGGTGAAACGATGCAAAAATCATTCTGCCAAAGGACTCGTAACAGACAACAGTCTAATAACCATCCATACGTCAGTAGGAATAAAGCCTTTAGATTTACTTGGGAACATTTCTGAATAAAAGAGCTCCTTATAAGCTTGTTAGATAGTTCATTACGGTGACATTTCTACACTGTATTTTTCTGTGTGCAATTTATACTCACCAAAAGATCTATTTTAACACATGAAAAGCCTCCACTAAAACTGGGTATTTAGGTCATCTCTRTTACTGCAGTGAAGCGTCAGTTATTTTGTCTGATACTCCTCGCCATGCCACAATTTGCCAAGAGTCATGTTTTCAGTCAGCAAGCGCTGGCAAGTCAATAAATGCTGACTTGATTTGACTTGAACTGGCACCAAGGTTAGAAGTGGTGAGGGAGAATCTGCATCTTCATTGTACAAGTAAATGTCCCATTTTGTGCTTGGGTARCTGGGCTTCATTCTTCCTTTTACTCACCACAATCCAAGGATCAATTCTTAACTGAGGCACGAGAAGAAACATTAACAAATTTTCTTCTCGTCTATAAAAACTTCTACTTAATTAATTCTCTGTGATGAATTATTACAGATTATGTGAAGCAACATGTGCAGAATATGCTGGACAGTGAGTAGGGAGTTTAAAGGAAGAGAAGTGGCCCCTGGGGCTAGCAAGCAGAAAAGGCACATTCAGTTTACACTTGCAGAGGATAAACCAGAATCTTCTCTCCTTCCCCCTCTCTCTGCAGAGAGGCTGTGTGCTGCTGGGAAGGAAGGGATGCAGAGACCTTTGGCAGCATCCTCTTCGTGTCCTATCAAGCAGAGCAAAATCCAGCCCCTGCTGCAGGGAATAGGAATAATCAATGTTCTTTACTTGCATAGTGTGAGTCTTTACTTCTGTACTACGAGTGCTTACAGGAACAAGGAATTTGGGAAAGCGGCGAGGGAGGGAAGGACCAAACAGTCGCTGGATTGTTTTCTATGCTTGCCTACTGCTGCAGGACTCAGTTTCTCACAATCTTTTGAAATTATTTTGTCAATTATAGAAATAAATCCAACTCAGGGTTTTATAAGCACCTGGACGTTAATATATGCAAACCATAGCATTCTAAAAGCTAGTGACTGGGGAGTCTGAAATCTGAGCATCAGCAATTAAGACTGATGGTGTTTGACTGTTTTTTGCACAATGTAATTTGCAAAACCACAAACTATATCCATGTAGGACACCAGTCCATAACAATAAAAAGAATGTAAAAAGCAATTACATACATTAATGGTAATATYTGAGATTGACAAATAGACCCATTAAAATTAATTTTTGCAATGCAATAAACTTGTATGAACAACTTGTATATGAAGAAGGACCAATCACAAGTTATCAAAAACAAAACAAAAACCTTCAGTGGTTTATATTAAGGAGAGACAAGATCTTAGGTTACCTTCTAAACCAAGACTTCACGCAGTTGCTCAGGAAGGCTACGATCAGTCTCTTCTTACAACTTTTTCATTCAATTAAGCTGCTCAACATTTTTTCTTGGATTAGAAAATAAATCATTTACTGTTCTCCCAGCTTCTTCCACACTGATATTCTCAACAAACTGTTTTAATGCACCTAAGCCCCTAAATATTTCAAGTTCCCAATTCCAAGAATAGATGCTCTTCAACCAACATTTCCTCTCACATTCATCAACCCTAATCTCTTTGCCGAGCCTACCCGGTAGCAAGACTCACAGCCTGTAGTAGCAATCTATTCTTCATGCTCTTCTCCTGCTCCTTYACAAGCTGCATATGGTTCCCTAATTGGAGCCCCTCAGGACGCTCTTTGATAAAGTAAAATCCTSTGCACCCACAGACACAGAGTGCTATAAACTCCCCACACCAATACAGGCAACCCTCTGTTTTTTTCTAACTGCCAAGGCTGGTCTATAAGCTTTTCATTTGCACTATCCTSTGGATTTTTTCATCTGTAGATGACTAATATTTTTCTTTTGCTTCACATTTCTTCTGTTGAGTATCAAAAGAWCATATATTCTCTCTCAGTCTAAGAYAGAGCACTTCAATTAGCAAAATTACACCAGATCTGTCCCTTTCACTAATGGACAACTAAATTATGATTTCTCTCTGATACTTAAACTACAYATAATTTCCCAAGAACTCTGCATCCATGTACTGATAGTGGAAAACAATGATGCATCCTAAACTGCYGCAGCATTGACAGTGCCACTGTAATACACTTAATAGTCTTCMAACTGCTTTCTTTTGTACAAGACAAACAAAGAAATCCATTCGCTCAGACCTTTCACGAACTGCGCATTTTGAAACTCCGAGTCAAAATAAAGGGCATAGATGCTGTGATCAAAGTGCAGCTTAATCCATCAGTAAAAAGATCCAAACAAAAGCTTAAACTACCAAATGGCAGGAATTCAAATGTTTAAGGTGGAATTTTCATTCACCAAAAAGGAGAATGTTCCTTTCAAATAACTGTAGAGAGGTGAAATAATAATGCAGACATTAAGATGTTTATGAATTCTCTGCAACAAAATATTTCTTGCACAAAACCATTAGAACCCACTATATAGTAAATGGAGTTTGAAGGTAATTTTACTTCACTGCTGCTAAAGAAAGTGCCAGATTGGCTGGCTTATGTAAGTATGAGATAGCGTTAATTTTTTATGAAATGG
The DNA here is from genome assembly GCF_003342845.1 of Nothoprocta perdicaria. Classification (NCBI taxonomy): domain Eukaryota; kingdom Metazoa; phylum Chordata; class Aves; order Tinamiformes; family Tinamidae; genus Nothoprocta; species Nothoprocta perdicaria. The sequence continues at coordinate 198,291 of NW_020455574.1, forward strand.
CTTGTGCTTCTAATTAGTTATTTAATAAAGTCAGTGGTGATGTAGCCAAGTGGAACAGGTCTTGTTTACTAACTTTAGTGAGATGGAAAAGTTACTGTGAAATGCCTGAACTAAGGATGAACTTGTTTCATATTATAGTAATACAAATCACACTTATTTTCTTTTATTAATAAGAAGGTAAGATTATATTCATCTGAGATACACATATTGGCCAGATGAACTGATGATTCCTTACAGGTTAGCACCTGATTTCTAGCGATGTYCTTTGTTAAAGATTCTCCTTGTCTCCATGAGACTGAGAAAGCTGTAAAAAATGAAACTTTTGTATTTTAGTTGCTGGATGAAACCATAGCCATGTCAGAAAGGAAAAAAAAAAAATTAAAAAAAAGAAAGCACACATATATATATACATGCTCATTTAATAGAGTAGGATCATTTTTGACAGATCTGTTGATCCTCTCCCATTGGTAGCATGGCAACATAAAGATCAACATAAATAACCTAACCAGATCTTATGTTCTAATAATTCTTAAGTAATTTGCATTACGACAGGAAAGAAATCTATATGCTGGGATACAGAAATCATTTTATACATAGGCAGGAAGATCACTTGGGCACAAACTGGGAGGATGTCTTGGAAGGGCCTTCTTAAATTGAAAGATATTGAGCCCATTGGTTGCAAAAGCTTTTGATACATGCTGCATGAAGAGAGCTTCCTAAGATATAATTGATACTACAAGCAAGAATGAGCGATTGAGAAGGTCTTTCAAAAACAATTTGTCTAAATTTGTGCTAGAGCATGTAGCTTCCTGGTGTCCGCCCCTAAAACCAAAGCATCAAGTCAAGAGTAACCTTGGCTTAACCCTCAAACACAGGTCAGCAAAAAACATTTTTAACAATTAGATAGAATGTTCAGATTTCGAGCCTTGGGAAATAGAATGGATAACAAAATTGCCTTAACTGAAAACTTTGCAAAACAATAGCTATAAAGTGTTGATTTACACCTACATACAGGAATTTAAATTAACACACACACAAAAAAAAGTGTGGCTTAATATTCCCTGGCAGAGTAAGATCTCCAGTGACACTTGGTCTTCCCACTTGCTGATTCATTACAGCCTCACTAGGGATCACTTGGCAGTGGTGAATCATTATACACAGAGTCTTGCTCTGCCATCTAACCTACAAGCAAAGATGAAGATAGGAGGCATCTAACTGCAGCTCCCCTAGGCTAATTTAATGCCAAACTGATTCAAAACGTTTTTGTCAGGAACTAATACAACCTTCTCCCATTTATATTTTAAATCAAGACCGAATGATTCAATTACTCAAAAGTTATATTCAGCTATAAGCGGTTTTCACTAAAACTAAATAATTGTAGACTGATTTTTAGAATTAACCATGTTTTTTCCAAAAAATATACATTTTTAGTAAAAAAGTATTATTTAAAAAATCTGATTAAGCTGTGTTCACAATGCAAAACTATAAAATTAAAAAATAAATAAATAAAATTTAAAAATGTGTTTCTGCCATGCGCTCAAAGCTGATCGGCATACTTCTTCAAAGTTCATACTGATATTAATGCTCCTTTGTTTTAACATTAGCATTGATTAAGATTCTAATTAGGCAAAGGTGGTGCTTTGTCACAAGCAATCTCATATCCATTAGAAGATACGGTCAAGAAAGACAATCTGGCTGCTTTATAAACCTAACAGCGATTTATGGACCATTTCAGACTGCCTCTACATTGATCACACCATGAGGTGGTCTAAGTAGTCTCTCCTTGGGCAGTATTAAGACTTTTGTCTTTCCTCATGCAAATTTTGGAGCATACACACACTGAAAAAGGATTTATATAGCATCTATTTTATATTTTCCATATTGGATCTGCTTTATATTTTCATTCATCTTAAGTTTCTTTTACATTTTCTTACAATGCCTGTGCTGCTCATACTGAACAGGAACCAATACTTGACCTCAGAGCCTCCTATAACTCAGTACTTGACTCATTCAGACATGAAGGAAATAAGCAAGAGGAGTAAAAAAAAATGCAAGTATAAAAGAAAAAACTCTCCCACGCCTCTAAGTGTTTTTGGAGTACCCTAAAATAATTTCAGCATCTTAAAGGCTGAGGAAGTGAAAGGCTTGTGAAGCACTTGAGAGAAATTTCTCAAATTATTGTAATCCTGCTAACACAGAATCACACAGAATGGCTAAGGTTGGATGGGACCTCTAGAGATCATCTAGTCCAAACCCTCTGCCCAAGCAGGGACACCTACAGCACATGGCACAGGGTCCCATCCAGRTGCGTTTTGAAGATCTCCACTCTTTACCCTCACTCTGCTGCTGCTGAGTAGATATTCAGGGGAATCAACAGCAAAGTCACTTACAGTTTGACTTTGTGTGCCTTCTACAAATCAAAATACTGCTTAAGACAAATGTTACGATTACCTAAAACAATTCAAAAATAATTGAAAAAAAAAAAAGAAAAACCAAAACAGCAGTGCTTTAGAGTGTGCCTACGCAATTTCTTTTCTGAGATAAACTGATGGCATTCCATAAACTGAGCGAATGAGAGAGCTAATTCAAGAAAAAAAAAACCCTGAACAGTAGTGGAAGGGAATAAATAGGGGAGGTGAAGGCACCAGGGTGGGGTCCTGGCGGGAGGGAAAAACATGTTTAAACAGGCCCTGAGGACAGACATCTGGATAGTATTGACAGAAATGACCTTGCTACAAAGCAGAGACAGCAAAAGCTCTCCAATAGTGCAGATGTCCTSAAGAAGGAACAGGTTTTCCTTCCGACTGCATAACTCACAATAATTCTACCTCCTTTCAATAATATTTCTGAAAAATACAGAAACAGCTTTGGGGAAATTTAAAGCAATTTAAGGGCATTTSTTTGTAACCCCTAAGATGTTCAAAAATATATGGGATTATGATAATTTTATCACTCCTAACCTGCATTTTTAACTTCTGTTTACCCTTGGGCCTACTCGACCTGTTTACCCTCAGGCCTACTCCCTCGATTTACCCTCAGACCTAATTGACCTGTTTAGCCTCAGGCCTACTCCCCCTGTTTAACCTCAGGCCTACTCAACCTGTTTACTCTCAGGCTTACTTGACCCATTTACCCTCACGCCTACTCCCCCTGTTTAACCTCAGGCCTACTCAACCGGTCTATCCTCAGGGCTACTCCCTCTGTTTACCCTCAGGTCTACTCGACTTCTTTACCCTCAGGCCTATTCGACCATCAATCTTTGCCTATACATTAACAGAGTTGTCCGTAAGCCCCTCTGTTACTGGCTCTCATCACTTAAATACAGGAATGAAGAGATTTAATTAAATGCATCCTTTATCTAACTCCCGTGTCAACACTACTAGCCCAGGGGACAGATGTAAGAAATTAAATTGTATGAATCTCATCCCTATGACAGGTGTCATGGAAGTCAACCTTTGCTGGACAAGAAAAAAAAAATTTCTTCCAGAAAAAAAAACTGTTAAAAAATACATAAAAAGACTAGAATTCCCAAGCTCAACCTAWTTCCAATTCAGAGGATTATCAGAAAAATATGCACTACTGATTTTATTATGGAAATTCAAATGATATTYTTTAACTTTCAGTTACACAATACCTGCATCTACTACGTCAGTATTTACCAATAAGGATTCTTATATCCTAAATCATGGAGAAAATCCTACAGTGGCCATTAAAAAGAAAGAAATCATCTATTTGTTGTTCATCTTTACGTTCTTTGGCCTTTTTTTTTTTTTTCTCTTCTTTCTCCTCAGTGGGAAAGAGGGATTCCCAGGGGAAGGGGACAGACAAGCAATTGACTTTGTCTCTTTTCTTTCTTTAATCTTTTTTCTCCTATTACATTCCTTCTTCATACACTCAATCATTCACTTGCTGGTCATCTTTCCATCAAAGGCATTTCTTTCCTACTGCTGAATATTCATCTTGAAAGATTCATTCATCTTCTCTTGTCTAAAATAGGTTATTCTGTCTTCTCCTTGCCCAGCTGTAAGGTTCAGCCTCAACATGATCTTCCACAAACCTGACATTTACCTAGTTCATTGAATTTTCTTCCACTTCAATCCATTTACTACATTTGGTTCTTTATAGAACTTCAGCTTTTCATCAGTCTTTATCTTACGTTGACCCATACTGGCCCCAAAATTCATCTCAATACTGCATTTCACAACAGATTTACTCATTTTTAACTTCTTGGTAAGAATCAAAGTCGCACACCAATATAAAACTGAACTTCTTACACTCACGTATCTGCAAAAAAATCTCAAGAGATCAAATTTAAGGCTTTTTTTTTTTTTAACCTGTTATAAACTTATCGCAGACCTTCTTAGTGGGCTAGCATGCACTTTCTGAAGTTAAAATCTCCATTTTGGGAAGTTTTTTGAAGTTAAACCTCCATTTTGAAGTTAAACACTCCATTTATCTTGCTGCTTTGCTACTTTGTTAAGGTCTCTGCCATTTCAATTACTGTCTTTCACCACCAATCACAATATCAAATTGTGCAAAAAATATCCAGTTTTTCTACAGACAGCAATATGGAAGTGGATCTTTCCACATATATCCTCACAAATGAACAGTGATTTCACCCTCAAGAAAGACTGAGGTTTTTGGTCTTTTGACCACAGTTGTGTTATCTTAATTTTAAGAGGCACTCTAACTGGGTTCAGTACAGACCTCTCCTTGAAATACTGCCCTTCCTTGAGGCTTTTAACAACCATTCACATATTCAAATACTATTACTATCTGCAGAACAAGCAATTTCTGGTCCTACTCAAATAAACTGTGTTTGAGAACTGTTTTTATCTGCTACTAGATAAAAGCAGTTGGGTGATAAGCATTATATAGGTGATCCAAGGAGTATCATCCAACCACTTCTATGACTCTGTATCTTATAATGATTTATTCTATTTCAAAAAAGAACTGGTGTTTTCAGTAATAAAAAAACAGATTGCAAAACAGATTGCAAACATATCTAATGTTTACTTGACTTTCTTACCTTCATTCATTCCAATAATTTAACAGTGTTTTAGTTTTTTTTTCTTTAAATTCATAAGCATCTATGTGAAAGCTTTAGAAAATTTGATTAATTGCTGTATTGAAAAAAAAAGGAATTTAATCACTTGTATAAGTAAAAAAAAATCAGTACTTAAATTCCTAAATACTACACACATTTCATCAAAAAAAGTTAACATGGTTCAATCTTAAACTAGAAAGATGGCTCCAGGCATTACTGAAAATCCTGTGATAGGCAGTCAACAGACAATTTAACATAAAAGACAACATTGGGACAGTCTGAGTTTAAAGACTCCAGCAATACTGAATTATTCCAAAAATGCTTTGAATTATTTTCTAGGCAGTTAGGCTTTTAGATATAGGACTAAAGTTCTTTCCCAAACCAAAGGCCAAGAATTGTATTATACAACACCCTGGGTATCTATAATGTGCTTCATGCTGAGCTGTTCATCTAGGAATATCCTTTGCCTCCTTTATGGCAAGAGGTAATTTAACCTCTGAGCTAGCTCATATCTCCCAAGATTGTCAGTCTTATGAAAAATTACGAGATTAGCTTTGTGATGAGAACCATGTGCATTAGGCAGAGGAACATAATCCCACCTGCATGTTAAGGCTGATAAACAGCACTACAGGAACAGAGTTTTTCTCCTAAACAACTGCAGTCTGATAAGGCAAAGTATCTGGTATGCCATTAAAAGGTAACATGTAAGTATTCTGGGTTCAGCAGTGGAGGCTGCTGTCAACCTTATTGACRATCTCTTACTCCTTTAATATACCATTTCATTGTAATGGCCAAAATCATTATGCAGAAATACACTCTGGGAGTAACTCAATATTGTTCACRATTGATGTGTTATTTCCAATCTTGTCTAATACTGTATCTCTCCCTAAATCCTCTCTGAGGACGTAATTGTTTAGAAGAAATCAGCCTTGTACACAAAAGCCGTAGTAACGATCAACACCTCCATACAGGTGCAATTTCAAAATACTTTTAAAACAAATGCATGCAACATGGGACACTACCTTCAAGGTTACATTGCAAGGCAAACATTAATAACTTTGGGCTCCTGTGCACTATATGTATATACACACCCACACACCCTTAAACTAAGTTTAAATGTTTTTCTAACCTCTGGGACTTCAAGGGTGAACAAGACCTGAACTCCTGGCCATGGCCACCTCAGAATGGCATTTTCCTACATACAAGCTCAGCAGCCTTTGATTCACAAATGAAAGGACACGACTTGGGTGCCTGGCAAACCAGTGCCACATTCAGATGTTCAGGGTGACCCAAATAAATGAAAAAAGTCCCAGATGCTGATTTTTTCTCTGTTCAAGTTAACTGCAGCTTAGTCTTGATGCACTTGAAGAGGTTTGCTCAGTGAGCAATGTCTGGGCTAGTCAGACATCAGGAAGCCAGAGCACTATATTGAAATCACCATCCTGACCAGGGCAGCGGAGAAGAGCTGAGCAGCCCCAATGACACAAACTATCATGTGAATCAGTGTTAAGAAACACCAAGCAGTTCAGAGAAAATGTCTGCTCGTCCCAACATGATGTCAGAAGTCTGACTGATGCCTCACAGTTTCTGATTCACAATATTATTTAAAACCAGGAATTCATTCTTTCTCATTAAAAATGAAATGAACTATTCTGAATTTTTAATAAACTATAGGTCTCTTAATTGCAGACACACTGGGGATATCCGAATTTTAAGCTCTGTGTTGCAAATGTCTTACTGGAAAAAAATGTCTCTTCCCAGGGTACTTGGTCCAACAGTAAAACTTGAAGAAGTCGCACAGATTTTGGACAGAAAATAACCTGCATTCAGATAGCCGTTCAGCTTCTTTGATGAATCAGTATTTGCTAATAAAAGCATATTTTGTCGTAACTCCCAAATCAGAAAGGGACTTTCCTTTATATATAAAATACTCCTTGTTTTAAAAACAAGAACTATTGCACATAAAGTCTTCAGAATTTGTCTGTAATTATGGTGAATTCTAATTATCCACCTAGATAATGTACAGTTTTCAAAAAAAAAAATCACCATAACAAAATGTTAATGCTTGGAAAAGTTTTCTCTGTATGTTTTCTTTCTTATCTTCTAATCTCTGATATTTCTCTTAATTAGGGTGCCAGAAAAGCAATTTTCTGCTTGCAATTAGTCAGTGCCCACAAATGCTCTACAAATTACTGCGACCAAGTCCTCAACACAGATCTGTACTGTCATCATACCTCCCAAAACTAAGATACAATAGGAAATGAATTGCATCAGAGATATATTAATCATTGTCATGAGTAGACGACACTGACTACCTTAGACGTACCACAGGTCCCTTCACCCTCTCAGCGTCCCAGGTGGCCTCACTGTCAGGTACCATGGACAGACGGTGACAGGAACTGGCAACACAATTGAAAATAGAATCTTTATTTCCTTTGACTTTGAAACTACAATCTGTCATTTTTGGACGTGTTTGGCATCGGGAATTATTCTTTTGCCGCTGATAATTACAGTCAGGAACTATGAAAAGGCCCTACCCACACTCCAAGTTGTCCATGCAAGCTTCCAAGTCCTGTGGAAACCTCAGCGCCTCAATGTCAGCACTGGTGTTCAAGGTGCACCTGAGGATACCGAAATGAGGAATGGGACCAGAACATTTGCACTAATGCATGGAATTAAAGTATTGCTTCTGCTCCCTTGGTCAGATCAGGATTTACTATCATCATAACTGCACATTCCAAATCAGCAGATTGCTACAGAATAACTGACAAGCTGGACTGAAAACACTGTTGTATTTTTCATAGAATAAAAATGATCCACTGAAGTGAACACTCTACATGTCTTTCACCAACAGCCTAACATTTTAACAGGTCTTCTATGAGCTCTAACAATCAATAAGAAATTCTTGTTAAATCCCATACCCAAATCTTCAGACCTAATTATCAGAATCTTAACATGTAAGTAGCAGACTTACCAAACAGGAAAATCTGCAAATCTACTATAAATCCTGCTTGCTACTGTTTTTCCTCCCTATTAAGCATTAAGCATTTGCTAAGCTTTTTTTTTTTGGTGTGTGTGTGTGTGTGTGTATGTATGTGTGTGTGTATGGAAACAAATCCCTTAAGAAATTCTAGAAACTTTCTGACTTTAAAAAAAAGTTTAAGGATGCCACTTTGTTACTCGAGTTCCAGCRTGCATATATCTAATGATATTTGAAAGCTCTCATCCCCCCCCAGGAAATCTTTCAATGACCTGAATGTGTCGGAAAGAGGGAGAAACAGATGTCCGTACTGGAAAAAACATGAATGAAAAAACACTAACTGAACTACGTATTCTGCCATTGCAAATGAAATATCTTTGCAACACTTGAGCAGATACTTAAAATTGTTTCCTTGGCTGCAATAAAAAATAAAAATTAAAAAAAAAAGAGGCACACAGTGTATGATTTTGCTGTAAAAACTGTCAAAAAGCGTCATATCAAGTACTCCAGAATAAAAAAACATAGATAGTTCTGCCTGGAATGTCTGATAACACAACAAAGCCTGGTGGGAGAGAGAGTTTTCTTCTATTGAGTGAAATTTGGTTTTCAGGAGAGACTATCACTAGAAATAATAGATGAATTAGTTCACCTGGAAAATAAAAATAAAAAAATCTTTTGTTTTTCAAAAAAAGTGTTATTCAACTGTTTTCCAAGATTCCATATATAGCTTGAAAACCCTAGTTTAACAAATCTTGATTAACTATCAAGAAATAAGAAGAAAATTTAGCGTTCCTGTCATTCCTGCAAAATTGGGGTAACTTTTATTGCTCATTTCTTATGTAATTTAGAAAGTCAGCTTATGATGGCATGATGATGAACACAAGCCCATCAAGCTGTCAGTGAAAACTAAAAGCAAATGGAAAGTTAAAACGAAGAATGCAGCATGTTATTCTTACTATTTCCATATACCATTTAAGACTAGAAAGAAAACCTACTTTCAGAAGAATCACCTGCAGGAAGCCTGGTCTGAAGGACTCCTGAGATGAGGAAGATGAGGATCAGGATAACGCAGGCACTCGCCTACCTGGCTCTGGGGCATTATTATTATTGCTCAGCTCCTGTTTGTGCCCCTGTGCCACAGCTATTCCACAGCAGCACAGCCAGATGTTACTGAACTACCATCATGCAGTTAAATTTGGCTACAATATTTATTCAACAGTCTCATAAAAACCTCAGCAAACAGCCTCACGCCTCTTGATACTGTTTTGACTGTGATCAGGAGAGATACTTGCACCTTTGTAAAAATGTATGAAAATATTAATCCTCTTTACCACATTTTCCAGCACTAATATGAGTAATTATAAGCACAATATTTTATTTGAATCTAACAAAAAAAAAATTAAAGAAATTCTGAGGCTTCTGGAACAAAGAGATTAATATTGTTCAATTAAAGCAGGGGAAAGCTTTCCTCAAATTGAGTTGCAGGCAGCACATACTGTTGCATCAGTYCAGAGATTAGATGTGTGGGTAAACTGGTTTCCAAGGTAACCCCACTAAGCACAGGGAAGGCACCGGAGCGATAAGTAATTTAAAAAATTTAGGAGGTGCCGTGTGGAAATAGGAGTTGAACTCCAGCTATTCAGATACGCCTAAGATTCACTCATTTTACCTGAAGATTAAAGATTTATGTTTGAAGTGTGAAGTGCCTGTCCATGCAGAATAGCGCGGGTCCAAYGTGCGGCCAGAGGAGACACGGCTTTTAATTGAAAAGGCCACAAGCACAAGCATGAAATCAAATTCCTCGGTCCTTGCGCAACTCCAACTCCCTCTGAGCTGACAAGGAATGTTTTACTGCACTGATAAGATAAATCAGTGACATATATTAGGGGAATAACGGGAAATTTGAGGAGTGTCTGAAACAAAGGGGATGGCTGTCAGGTGAGTTTTAGGCCTCTACAGGTCTAAAGTTCAGTTCTGCTGCAAGTGGCACTGAAAATACACAAGCTTAACAAAACTGAACTTTCTTAAAGTCTTCCTGGCATTGCTCACACTGTCTTCTTGAATATATTGCACAACATGTATCAATTTACAGTATCAATCCACAACTTGAATTCAGAAAAAAAGAAGACAAGACCAACGTTTATTTGCAGACGGAAGACATATATACAAACACACAAACACTAACGTGGAAAGAAAATCATGTTTGTGTAAAAATGGGAAATCAAGGGCTTTGAGAGCAATAGTCAACAGAAAGTAGGAAAGAGGTGAATGCTGTAAAAAGTAGCTAGAGGAAGGTATTGCCCKCACCCCGACACCGGGGCAGCGCAGCGGCTGCTGGGCAGCTCTGCACACGGGAGGCTGCAGTGCTGATACCCCATGGAGGCAGCTCTATCCGGAGCCCGAAACTTCCTCCCTTTCCCTCTGCTGGGAGCAGAGGGGTGAGCAGAGCATTCGGGTGGGCAGAGGTGGAGGAAGGGGGTCCCGGGAGCCGTGGGAGCAGCTGCTCTGTGGCCGGAGGGGCGGGAGGCCCGGCCTGCAGCCTGGGCACCAGGTCCCCGCAGCGGGCAGGCCTCTGAGGCCTGGGCAGCTGATGGGATTTATCTTAAAGACATCCCTGCAGGAAATCATTGGAATTACTTATGGTCACTGTGAGAAACTATGGCAGTCCTGTTTTTTTCCATGATTCGAATTGGATTTCTGAAAGCTTTTGAAAAGACCTGGGCAAAAGAAYGGTAGCTCATAGTATCTGAAATACTTTTCAGTGCTCAGTCTTGTAATCTGCTTTTCAACTGAGGGARAACATCACCTAAAGCAAACTGTAAGAATTCTGGGGCCTTCTTTAGGAATATGAGCTAAAACAGCTTTGCTAACTTTGCATTCAATGTAAATAGTCCTAAATCACCTCTAACTGTCCTATGCTCTTCTATATATATTTTATGTATGTTTTATGATTTCTCATTTTGCAGTATCAGAAAGAAGTTTGATAGAGGAAAAGATAACAGTGCACAAAAGCAAGATTCGAACAAACAACTCATCAGGTTACACATAATGTACTCTGAAAACTACTTAAGGAATGCAGCAAGGCATATACTTTCTTAAGATATCCCTAGAGGAGGAGGAAAAAAAATCCTTTAAATAAAAAGTGTTTTGTATTGTAGCTAATAAGAATTTACTGCATTTGCGCTCACTAAGCACTAGGATTCTTACCACGATTCTACAGCTGCCCAAGAATGCAGTGGGGGAACGAAAGCCTCAGCCCACAGTACAGAGCAGTACCAAATAACTCAGGTAATTATTTCTACAAGCTGTATGACTCTTCATCAATGGGATGGAATGATTTTGTTCGCCAGGTTAGTTCAACATCCCTGCCTCATGCTTCCCTGCTCTTCCACTCGTAAGTCAGCACAAGACGAGTCACAGTATTTGCTGGGTAAACACTCTTTAAGATACCGCTGTGAAAAAAGAAAAGTCAACATGTGTAACAGAAGTATAAAAACATATAGCTGTAAAGGCAGCGTGACATAAAGATTAATCAATCATCTCAAATTACAAGTGAAGAATCTCTGATAGTTCCAGTGTGACCCTACGTGATTCTGCACCTCCAGCTTGGCAGCAGTCTGCTCACACTGTGCCCCAGTTACAGCCTCTGGCACGCGCAGACAGACAGACACTCGCTTAGCGGCACAGGCAGTATCTTAGATGGTCAGTGCAATCATGAAAGGGATTTCGGCTTCAAATCAGAGGCGTTTCCAAAATTATGACTCTAAGTAAAATGCTTTGAAAACTACCAGGTTCTCTGAAAAGCTGCATTGTATTATTTTACTATTATACCGGATTCTTCTAAAAATTAAGATAATGGATAAATAAATCCACAGAATGAATGCATATTTGAGGGGTTGGGCAGAGGAGAATGGTGTGACTCCAGAATATCAAATGTCAAGGAATACCGCAATTATTAGAAAATTCTGTATCCATGCATCAGTGATTACCCTTTAGACAGGCTCAGCAGCAAGAATTTATTTGGTTGACTGAATGGTTTTATGTAATATTTAAATAAGGCTAAGTATATGGCTACCTTACAAGGCAAATTAATCTTTCATTGAGCGCCGCACAGCTACAACTAGCCTGCTTTTGGTACCAACCTGCCTTGTTTAATTCAGGTACATCTAATTTATAATGCTGAATGCAGCAGTATATCCACATGCTCTTCATGTTTAAATCTCTTTTGTTTCCTATATGTTTGGATAGCTTGATAATGTAAAATAAAGGAAAGGAGTAAAGATTCTGAGAACTGTAATCTGTTTCCTACTTTTATAGGCCAAGGATGTAATTAAAACCATGACAACTGATATTTTCTAACAAGTATCGAGTCACCTTAGACTGCTGTGCAGAAGAGAGTTAGCACTATCATAAAAACCACTTGCAACCTCAACTGCAGGGTAAAAGCTGCCTTCTTTTACCTCCTCCATATTCATTTCAGTTTCAGTTCTGTCAAAGCTACTGCTGACAATAAACCCACTTGTGTCAGCACGATCTATATGGGAGGCAGAATTTTGTCCGTGGAATTTCACCCACCTTTTCTTAATTTCTGCAAACATGTTTCACAGTTACTGAAGAGCCAATCAAATGAGTCATGGATGTTTTGGAGATGCTGAAAACTGCATCTTGAATCAAAATGCTGAAGGAGGATAGATTAGGAATTCAGACACAAGCTAAGCATTTTGAAAGATGTAGCTGCARTTCCTAGCTTTCTCACAGATTTTGTCCGTACTCTTAGGTAAATGACTTCGACTCAGGTTTCCCCAAAACACCTAGATCCCAACTCCCCCTGAAAGCGTTGTTTTACCTGTAAACCAGTGACAATGCATTTCAAAATGGAACAGTATTTTCCTTGTGAACTGAAGGCATTTCTRTGTTATGAAATCAATTCAGTATCATAAGATTCACACAGAGCTGTTACCTAAGTTTTACTACCCATCATGAAAACGTCAAGGTCTCTCTCCTATTCCTATCTCTTCCAGTGATCCCCCTTGCATAACTGAGAATTATTTCATCTTCCTTGCACTGTCTTTCTTCTTACTATGTTATCTACTGGGCTTTTACTTTTTTATTATGTTCTGCATTTGAATTGCTTTACAACCGTAAAGCTACAAGTTACTCTTTGCCACTCCCCAGCTACTACTTTCAACTGACACAGTAGGAGAGACAACATGAAAAAAAAAGTCAGTTTTCAACTGACAATGCAGCCTAACAGCCCAGAAGAGAATCCCGGGGTCTGGTTCGGAAAACACTTCCCTATTTATTATCACCAACAGGGGAATACATCCATAAAGWACTTCCTGTTTCATCCGTTGGTCAAAGCAGAATATAACATTTAGGTCGTCTAAATTGAAGAGCCAGAGTTCAGCACTTAATAAGTAACTAGCTAAAATCCCAAGGGATTTTGAGCTGCTTTGGGGGTAGTGCTCCACAAATAAGCACACGCTCTGACCAGGCCCAGCTGCAGAGCCAAGAATCCCACTTGGCAGCACCACAGTCCCTCAATCCTGCTCTTCTCCCAGAGCCCACGTGCCTGGTAGCAGCTGCAAACAGATGCTCCCTTCCACCAAGCAGCCTCCWGCTCTCCTCCCAGCGTAGGTGACTGCAGCATTTAATCAAAAGAATGAAGATCCAGCTCTCCTCTGGAAAGCTATCCGAGATATGACAGAGGTGTGTAAGAAGCCAAGGAGCAGTTACTCTCATTTCATTCTCTTCAGGTTAAAGAACCTGTTCTATGTGCTAGCTCCTTATATACTTCATTTTAGTGAGTCTTGCATATCTCAGATCCCAAAATTGACCTCAGTGTTGAAGGCAACGGTGTAAGCACTAAGGTATACAATCACCGTCACTTTTTCCTTACAGTACCAGCACTTGGAAGTTCTTTCAGTATAAATAATTCTTCCAGTCCCAAGCTAAATGGAAGGAAGTGGGGAGCAATTCTTTACAGTTCAACCTACAGCATAACATGAAGGTAGAAACTCTCCTGGATGATGGTGGAGGTAGATGTGAACCTTCTTCGTAGGCCAAAATTCAAAAGATCATATTTTTTTTTTTTTTCCATGTCTTTATTAATCATACTTACAAACATAAGTTTTTACAGAATTTGATTCTAGATTTCCCACATACCTCCAAAATCCCTCCCAGCTGCTGTGAGCTGCTGCACATACACCCCAAAGGCACTAAGTGAGCGAACCCACCAGGCAGGGGCAAAGRCTCTTTGCCCGAGCATCTTCTTGCTGGGCTTGGGCGCTGCGACGCGCTCGCACGAAGCAGCTCCTGCTGCCTGGTGACTAATTCCATCAGGAACCACTTGCAACTGAAGATACTTCTAKGAAGCTGACACCATTGATTAGAAACTGTCCTCCAAACGCATTACTAAAAAGCAAATCCTACATCAAAAGTACTGAAAGTCAGGAACTTGAAATCACTACCTACCTCATTAAAGTGGCTCTGCATTCCTTTATGTACCTTTGTATAGTGAGGCTGTCTCTTCACTATGTTTGGAAAGCAGTTCAGTGCTTTTGTTTTGTTGCTGTGAGATCTACCTGAAGCAGGCACACTCGGACTCAGTGCTCTCCAGAGGATGACAGGATCATCCCAGCAGGAACTGTATGTAGAGAACTGGCCACATTTTCAGCTCATTATTTTGGGCTCCTTGCAGAGCAGACTGGAATTTGCASGACCTAATGCTTTGGGAATAAGGTCAGAGCAATGACTAAAGGCCACTACATCACATAATCCTCAGATTCAGGTTTTCATGATAGATATTTTCCTGTCGCTTCCTGTTTTGCCTGTCCACTAGCTGATCAGTTGCTGAAACTTTTGCAGACTGTAGACCAAGTCATAAAGTTTTCCTTAACCATGATATGAAATCAAAGAATGTGTCTACAGCGCAGATTCAACACAATTGTTAAGGTGAGATGTAAAATAGATAAAAGAGTGCTCAGTCGTCAAACTGATTCTGCAGACATGGCCACACTGRACTTCTACATTGCTGGGACTGCAATGTCACTAAAAAATCATCTGTTGAAAGCACTTAGTTCCAGGAGGAGGATGCTGGGTGAAAAATATCCGACAGTGTCACTGGCAGGTCTCTAGGACAAGCAGCAACTGCAGAGGCAGTTCATGGAGAGGTTCCCTCTCAACTTTACTGCCATAACTACATTCTCATTTTTAAGAAAAGTTCCCATAAGTCATGTCAATTTATTTTTTTAACAAGAAGTGCCCTTGCCTGTCATTTGGCAGTGCTACAGCACTCTGAGCTGTACATGCCAAGCTTTCCCCCCTCGTTTGTTTCTTGCATTTCACCTGTGGCACACACTAGTTCCACAGCTACCCTCGTGCACRTCCTCTTCACTGAAGGCAGAGCAAGAACAGCAAACCCACCCACCAACTCCCAACCCCRTCACCACCACTACACCGCCCATGCCCCTGCTGTTTCCAACATGTCCTGATGCTTCATTTCCCATTCCTTGTGGGCAGCTCAAGTCCTGCCGGAGCTGCCGGGCAGCCTCCCCAGACCTGAACGTGGCCGGTCCGACAGACCCCCTTGGGTGCAGACACCCCAGCCCCACTGCCCCCCGCCGCCACAAACACGGCGTTGCCTCTCCCGCCGCTATCCCCACRTGCCCGATGCCTGTCAGGAGCCGGCGGAAATTCCTGCCTGCAAGCTCGGTGAACAGAACCACTGCAGAAAACGCTTCTGTTCCGCGGTCGCTCTGCTGCAAATTTGCTATCAGGGCTAGGAAGTTAGTTGTCTGATGCAGTTTGTGATAGTAGCATGACAACGGGCTGGATAATATCAGAGTACCAAAAATATCTTAATTCTAAACATAACGCTCTGGTATCTGCTTCAAACACACAGATATGGGTAACAGCATGAACAGAGCAAATAAGATATTTCATGTGCCATTTGCTTTACAACAGTATTTTTTCCTCCTTGGGGACGTACTTAAATCTTGAGGTTTAAAATAGGCACAAAAAAATTGTTCATTTTGAGAGCAAAGTAATTCAACCCAGCCATTAAAAGGCAACTATTATTCCGCAAGTCACCAAGTGGATTTGTATTGTGGAATTCCAGTGCTAATAAAAGACAAAAGCATTTGTTCTTTTGTCTCATGATTATAGTAGCTGTCTTGTTTAAAGAGAACAAAAAATACCTTATACCAGAGAGAAGCCACACCATTCCCCTGCATGTCCCTGCTGCTACCCTCTCTGGCAGCCTTGCTTTGCCCTGCAAATATTCTTGCACATAAACGAAGCCCCAATTCCTAGGAAGCACTAGGTTTATTACCAAAGACCAAATTATTGAGTKTTTCAAAACATTATCTCCCTTTTCGAGCTTTCTGGTAAACACTGTAACATTTTACTACTCAAATATCTGCATATGCAAATAAATGTGTTCTTTTTATTTTTGGGGCTATTTAAGTGTGTATTTTAAACAGCCGAGGCAGCACACCTGCCTGTACAAGTTMGCCAGGCAGGACAGAAACTCATCCAACGTGGCCCTGAGAAGACGTGTCCTCTTCTCTCAGGTACCATCCGCAGCTACAAGGGGCTCAGGGAACCCTGTGCAGAAGCAAATAACACATTGTGTTGTCTCACACAACGATGAAGCAAGTTGTCAAAAGTAAAGCAGAGTGAGATTGCATAGGAAGATCCAAGAAAAAGAGCAACCACAGAAGGAATAGAATTTACAAAGGGRCTTCGATGCATTTGAAAAGATTTAGTTTTTAATCAGTGAACTTAAATATACCCAAACATATATATATAAAATATAAGAAGAGAAGTTTTGCTCAGTTAAAAAACTTGAGGCAAATGCACTTGGTAATACGTTTGTATTTAAGATCTGCTCCCTTATGGAACCATAAATTACTGATGCCGCTCAGGATTAACAATTTTCCAGGAATTGTAGGAACAACCTACATAAGGTTTTATATGGTGTATTTTGAGAATACCTTAGAAAAAAAAAATATTGCTTCATTTTATAGATTGAGATATAGAAAGAAAGAAGTACCCAAGCAAAAGTTCAAACATAAGGAATAACATATTCCTTCTGGAAAGAAAGCAAGAGAGAAAAAAATACATAAAATTAAGAGCTATATCTCTTATAAAAACACTGAAACAAGATTTTGGTATAAAATTCAAACAAAATAAAATATGAAATATTTACGTGAAGTGGTTGAACATAAAAAGATAGATGCTAGATGAGACAAAATTATAGCCAGTTACACCAGCTGCAGCATTTTAACTAACATTCTTTCTCAAAAGAAAAAAACTTTGTCAACAAATCAGCAGAAATTAATGAGGAAAAAAAAATGAAAATTCGAGTTCACTTCTGAAAGCAGCCCAGAACTGCTATCAACAGCTTAACAGCCAGATGTAAAAGACCGTATTGCACAACATTTGCATGTAGAATACATTTATATATAGTCCTTAAATTCAAAAAAGAACAACCAAAACCAGGACTGTATTTGAAACCTGAACCTCACAAAATGGAGGACTAAAAAAAAAAAAAATAGAATAAAATAATAACGGATGGGCAATGCTGTACCAAAATTAACTCAGCTATAAGAATGCAGTAAAAAGCTTGCAAGTAGCAAATAATTTCTACATAAAAAAGACAAACTCTTAAACTGACCATTAGAGAAAAAAACCCTCTTTTTCTTAAATGTAATGCAAAATATCAAGTATATGGCTTTAGAAAGCACAAATGTAAAAGGATAAAAAACTAGAACGATGTCCTTAGCTGTCGATAAAGATAAGTGCAGCCTGGCAAGCGTGCAGAATCAATATAGCAATAAAACTGAAAGAGAAGACAACCAGAGATTACTATATTTAAAAAAAAATAAAAAAGGACAGTGACAATGTTCAGATAACACATCAGGAAGTCAAGTAAGAAAAAAAAAAAGAGTAAAGAAGGGTTCAACTGTATATTTAAAGAAACACGACACTGGGAGGCTACTGAAGGTAAACGTTTAGATCTTAGTAAGGGCCACCAACCTGTGCGATGGCTCCGGCAAATCCCAGCACCRCAGGACTCGGAGCGACCCCGTGGGCCTGGGGAGGCCGGGCGGGCCCCGGCCGGAGGGAACGTGCTGGCAGCCGGAGCCACGGGTCTCAAGGCTACAACAGACACGCGCGTTTTGCAGGCCCACATTAGCCACCATGGCCCCACCACAAGATGTCCGCTTCAAGCAGACCCAAACGCAGGCCCAAGGAACGAACGAGTTACCAGCTTTATCCTACTTGTTCTCTTTCTGGTTTAATTCCTTGGCTCAAAGTGCCAGGAAGAAAAGGAAAGACCCTCTGACACTTCTCTCTTCTGTGTTTTATAAATTGCTCTTAGCCATCTTCAGAAATACAAATTGCCCTTTTGTTGGCGAGTTCTTGAGCTTTATGGAAGAAGCAAAATGCCTCTTTTCCATCACTATCAGAAGGGTATCGTAGATAAGCTGGGCGATGATAGCAACTGGGTGCCTTTCGTGAATAATTCTGAAATTATTCTGAAGTTGTACAGCACAAGGAAATTATTTATCAATTTAACTGCAGCTTTGGAGTATATGGCCTCAACTGGACATTTATGGCTCTAATTCTGAACAGAGGCTTAAAAAACTAAAGGAGTGACAGGAATAAATATRAAACTATTTAGGCCCCTGCTGTATCTAAAATGTTACTGTCTTTTGCTGCAAATGAACACGACTGCTCAACAGTCATGTCGAGTGTTTTAATCATCAGCTTTATCATAGATATTTAACTGATAATCTTTGCTTAAGTATTTTTCAGAAACCTCAAAGACCCTATTTTAAACAGTTATTTTGATTGACAAACAGGAAGCACTGGTGTGGCTAGGCCGGCCTAACAGGAAACACCGAAAGGTTACGGTCCATCCCCGAACGGGCTCTACTCCGTCCTGGGCACAGCTGCACGTATGGGAACAACAACCAAGGCGCCACTCTGCTGCCAGCAAAGGTCCCGTTAAATCAAGTGAGCCACAGGTTCATCCTGCTCAATGCTTCCCAACTGTTCCAAGTTCAGGAAGAGGCTCTGTCAAAACTGCCTCTCCGGAAAGGAACTGGCTGCCACGGCATCGCTCCGGACTCAACCCGGACACTGCAGTTCACAATCCAACCTGAACTACAGCGAGCGCCAGAAAGAGCTTTGTGGCAACTCAGAAACAGCCCAGGCCCTTGCAACCTCAATGCGTTTGTACTTTACGGGAGGGAAAATACAGACAATCCCCCTACATCTCCGAAACCTTTATTTGACCCCATTGTTGCCCCCAGGTATTCACAGAGCTCTCGTTATAACATCCCTGCCTATTTAATCAAAGTTAACAACTACAAGCATGAAATACCTACTGGAGTTGAKGTGCTACCTTTGGATTTACCAAACTATGTATTCTTGTAATTTGATAAATAATCCAAAGCGAGGAGTCACTTAACATACTTCACAAAGGAAACAGCAAAGGAAGAGGTTAGAAATGCAATTTGGCTGCCTCCTTTGCCAAATACCACTGCAGCAATGTAACTTTTTTTCTAATGTAAATGTAGATTTACTAGTAGCAACTGTGCCAGGCACTTGTACTCAAAATACAGTAAGTTTTAGAAGTTATTTTAGATCTATAAGATGTTAAGGCTGGAAACTGTTTTACTAGTTATGAGAAGAAAAAAAAAAATCACGAGTATTTTTTTTTCCATAACCTTAAATAGTAACAGGGAGGCAATATGCAAAACATCAAGACAATAATTTTCACTCAGCGTGGCATATTTATAGCGGGGTGATACAGCCAGGCCACTACTTCAGAGAAAAAGGCTGTGCAGAGAAGCACTAAGAGCTACCTGGCCCTGCAGCCTCCTGCTCTTGCCCGCCGTATGGAAATGCTAATGCATCTCCATGAGTGTCCTCTGCTGTGCTGCTAAATTGCCAGGTAATAGCTGACTGCTGCTTGTGAGGAGTGCTCGAAATCCCTGCATTCACCAGATCCCTCTGGTTCGCTCTTTTTTAAAATAATACAGTATATTCTGCTAGAGGACTTCATACACAATAAATTCTACTGGACCGATTTCCAGGTTGATCCTGTAACCATAGGGAGGCAGAACTAACAGATAAGTAATTAAATACACCAGAATCAGAGTCCACCTGATTATAAGATGATTATAAGCTTGTGAWGATGATTACAAGCTGGATAAAACCTCAGGATGTTTGTTTATCATTAAAGACATCATCTAGATGACTTGGATGGCAGTTTCATAGTGCTGTTTTTAAGGGCCTCCATAATTTACTGCTTCTAAATGAATAATATGAATAATAAATTTGAGATACAGAAATTGATCAAGTAATATGCACCAGGTCCATATGCAGCATAGGGTGAATATTAAGATACTCTTCCAACATGAGCCAGSATTTTATACCCTTGAGATTAAGCACTGAATACTGAGATAGGCAGAAATGGAAGAGAAAAAAATACAGATGTGCTTTGCCTCAAAGGCACTGCTGCGTGTATGATCATACAAAGAATGGGGTGTCAGAGCTAAATTCTCCACGAACACCTTACATTGACTGTATCACATGGAAATAGCCAAGTGATCCGATTCTACTGATTAAAATCAGCTTCTGCTCTTACTGGAATACTTCTCTGTATAAAAAGGGGCACCATGGCACAAAACCGTAGTTCTTGTTCGACAATTTCAGTAATGTCAGGTATGTTTTTAATATGTTCTTCGTGGCCTGTAAGCTCAGCAGAACTGAAGGAAATTCCATCCCTGATCAGCAGTAAGACGCACTATCAGACAGCACAAAATTCTATTAGGAATATAGAAAAAGAGGAAGGAATTGTCTGCATTATCACTGCCTGCTGGTACAGTCCTATAATCCTAGCTGGGAAATGCTCATTTCCACCTTAAAAGTAAGTGAAACACTGCCCTTCAGCCCTCAAGTGCTTTCTCTTTATGAATATACCAAAGATGCAATTAAGTTATTTTTCAGTCTTCGTCATCCGTCACTGAACAAAATGAATTTCCTAAGCCTCCTGTTTTATGATAGAATTAGCCAAGAAAAAAAAAGAAAAAAAAAAAGACCAAGAGAAGCAAGTTTCTGCAGCAGTTCCTGCAAACCCATTTTTATTCAGCAGAATCCACAGGCACTTTCAAGATGAGGTCTCCTTAGTGAGCTATAAAATGACATTATGAAACCCATTTCGCTTCATGTATTTGGAGCATCTTTTTCCTTCCTCACAACTGCGTCACCCTGCAGGTTCCTGGGGCTGCAGAATGGCTTTCTCCTTAGCTCTTTTCCCCYGGGACTGAAACACTAGTGAAGCTGCTTAGGCCATAAAACCATCTCCACCACTCAAGA
Organism: Nothoprocta perdicaria; assembly: GCF_003342845.1. Classification (NCBI taxonomy): domain Eukaryota; kingdom Metazoa; phylum Chordata; class Aves; order Tinamiformes; family Tinamidae; genus Nothoprocta; species Nothoprocta perdicaria. Next base: position 219,713 of record NW_020455574.1, read on the forward strand.
CCTCCCAGTTAATCCATATTTTACTGCAAACCTTCTCTGCTTCCCCACTTGCTGTCACAAGTCAGCATCGCTACCATGCTGCTACTTCAAGACAGGACCACTGAAAATTTTAACGAGATCTTACCGAAAGCATAAACTAGTTTGACATCCTCTAACTTTCATAACTTTGCTCAATTGATTCCATTTTTCCATTCGCCTCCTTGACTCTGATTACTGTTTTGAAAGTTCTTCTACAGCCTTGCAGAAAGGGAGACTATTTTCAAGCTGCCAGAGCCACCCTTCTCTGCTTTCAAAAACAAATGGCTACAGCACTTGTACTTCTGCACTTAAGCATCACCTTTAGTTTCACTGTGCTCCTTTTCTTCTGACATCTTCGCTATTAAGCCTTCTAAAAAGCCTTCTAAAGCCCAAACATCTCCCTGCAAACGTGAGCACAAGGAATTTCCAAGTTCTGCCTTCATTTTCTGCAAGAAATTTCATTGTATTTCCACCTTTATACATCCATTCCACTCTTAATCCTGATTCCATGTTCAACATCACCAGCTGTGCTAGAAATTAAGGCTGAATAAACTTGGGGTGATAGCGCTAATCATAACCTCATGCATACTGCATAATGCCCCATTTTCTTTCTTCTTTTATTTTAATGGATAAAGAGCTTTTTACAATTTGGATTATTTTCCTTTGCAAGGTCAAACTCAGTTTGACATCTGGCAACCTCTTACTCTCACTTTGAGAGTTCAACCTCGGTGATTCTGTGATTTCTGAGCAATCACTTTTGCCATTCCCTCTGTGCTCTTGGCTTGTTCCTGATATTCTCTTGGCTGCCTTTTCTTCTATTCACGTCTGGAATTCTTTTGTTCATATATTGTAGCATTTCTTGGGTGTGACTTCTATATAGTTTTCTAATTCTGAATCAAAGAAGCTCCAAGAAGCCTATTGTAAACTCCTTTACCTCTTGGGYTCACATAATTTCAAACTATTTTTCTACAATATCTCAGTCTGTATTGGTGAAATTCAAAACCTTTAATTGCAAAACCCTTAACATTCAAGCTGTGTAAACCTCTGATGGCAATCATTCAATCCAAGCTTAGTTTCTACAAACACCTCATCTGCAATGTCCTCAATGCTGATGAAAGTGAGTTTAAAACAATATTACTTCTGTTTAGTTYAATAACTGAACTAAACAAACAGAACTGAACTGAACTGCAAGCATTGATCCAGCAATAACCATGCTCGAGAACTCTTAGTGACATTTTGGGGGTAACTTACACAGCAGATAATGTCTYTACAGTGTACAGAGCAAGACAAATAACTTATTCCACCTACTGTACTCCATAGCTATATTTTGTACAATAAAACCCTTCTACATCTTAAACTCTGTGTGACAGATTATCCAATGAAAGCATACAACTCCAGCTCAATAATCCACATCCAATATGCGATAGTCATGTAGAACAGACTTATCTTTCAATATTCTAAACAGCCACTTGTTCTGGAATGCTTTCTCCCTTCACTGTTATTCTTCCTCTGACAGCACCCATCTGGGTGTTTAATTCTTACAGGGAAATACTTATTTCTTCTCCCTTTCCCTGATTAAAATATGAAAAAGGTTCTACCATGGTCCTTCATAGCAGATGCAACTGGAATAAAGAACCAGGTCACAGAAATGTTTTATATATCCAATGGCCAGAAAAAATAATCTGTTTTAAAATCATAAAAACTTTTATAAATAATCATGACATTTAATATTTGCAGTAAAATGTATCCTGTTACTACTTTGTCTGTTGAATTTCTTGTGCTTCACAACACCTGTAAAATGTGTAAGGACACTTTCTGTAGTAGAATATACATATTTTAAGGTACACAAGCATTTTCTAGTTCTGTATCTCACACTGTTTTACAAGTCGAAATTAATGGAGCTGTCAAAGAGCAACTCGTTGCACATTTTACAGGCAGAAAGGTTCAGTGACTTAGTATTACAGAAGAAATCTGTGATGCAGCGTAAGTCTGTTGAATTCTTAGTTTCATGCTCTGGCAAAGAAACTACCTTCTATTCCCAATGGAAAGAAAGAAAGAAAGAAAGAAAGAAAGAAAGAAAGAAAGAAAGAAAGAAAGAAAGAAAGAAAGAAAGAAAGAAAGAAAGAAAGAAAGAAAGAA
>NW_020455574.1:221909-228037 GCF_003342845.1 Nothoprocta perdicaria
AGAGAGAGAAAGAGAGACATGGTGGCCAGAACAGAGAACCAAATTTAAGAAAAGGACGGTATCACTTCAGAGATTTCAGAAGGGAACTAAACCTGCTCATTTTTCTGTACGTGCACCGGGACTCCTCTGTTTACTGAGCCCCAGGCTCGTTGAGGTTGAAAAGCTCTCCAGGACATCATCTAAGTCCAACTCCCTGTTTGGYTGTAGAGAAGTCAAATAGAAGGCTRTAAAAGAGAGGTCAGCAGCCGATACCCATTTCTGCCAACTGCTTTAAATGGTCTAACGTGGGACCTGGCACCAAAAACAAGGTAGTAATTGAAGATGCAGCCACATTAAGGTACTAGACATTTCGGACTGGGGGCAAGGAGGGGATGTGGAAATTAATCCTCCATCCTAATTCCAGCAAGGGTGGTCAAAGCCTTGCTCAAAAAGGGCTGTGCTTTGGATGATTCATTTCCATTTGCTCCAGTGTGGGAAGTGCTCAGCTAATGGCAGAGCCTGCCCTCTAACCCTGCAGTGCCTGCGCAGGAGTGAGGCCCTGAACGCCCACCTGGGACCACAGCACTCAAGGAAAGGCCAGTAAATCACGGAGTTTCTGCTCCTTTTGGCAGAAAAGAATTCCTGACAAAACCTTTTGATTGAATTTTCCTTCTCATTCACTCATGCAACTTATCCCTTCTTCACCTTGAAACACTTCAGCTATCCAGCCCTGCAGATACAGGGTATCTTGACACAAGAACAGAGCACTGCTGAAGAAAGCCACCCAAGCCATCGCCACATAAATATTTAGACACTAAACATGCCCATCTTGTTTAGCAAAACAACTAACTCATGTCCACACACTTTTAGACTGTTTTTATTTTTCAAAGCTGACTTGAGCCCCAAAACACATGTTCCTTGAGCCCCAAAACACATGTTCAGCTGCTTACAGATGTGGTGTGATATTCCAAATTCCTAGATACTCCCCAAGGCTACTGCGACCCTTGGGCAGCCATGGACTCCTCAAGAAACTAATTTTCAACAGAGACCAGATAAGCAAACAAATCCCGTAATCCAAAAGCTGAGTAAATGGCCCGTGGAGTATGGGATCTGTGATAGCGAAATTACAGCTTGTACAAGAGCAGAATTTCCTGTAATCATTCACTTGTGTGCTACTCCTTAGAGCAGGTTTCTAAGTAACTGTGTTTTTTCCTTCTCACAGGATGAGCAGAGCTAAATTTTTACAGTTTATTAATATATCCCTCTACTTTACTACTTCCCAAAGCCCATAGTTTCCCCTACAGGAACAGGGAAGATTCCCCTCAGTGGTAACAAAATCTTATTGCTTTTCAGTCTAAACTCTCTTTTCATTGTATTTACTACACGTCTATTTGAAAACTCTCTTGAAAATGTACATTAACCACAACCAATCAAAAAACATTTAAGTGAATCTTTTGAGATGTTTGAGTAAAAACTTTTAGRTAACAACTACCCACTGTCTACAAATCAAGATTCTGATTTTGTTATAACGTGGAAGAGGAGCAGAGGAACGRTATGGTGAGAACTTGGCAGTAAACACCTGGAGTGCCCAACTGTTTGGGTTGGACATTTAGCACTGCTGGGGAACAGAACTTGCAAGTAAAAATTACTTCATTTTCAGAGGATCGATTTTCAACCAGACAGAAAAGAGGCCCATGTTGCTCTGTGTTCTCCTCTCTCCCAGATAAGCTACRCACGAGGTGAGGTGTTAGGAAAGCGTTAGTGGAACAAGTTTTGCCTACTAAGGCTAAAATTACCTTAGTAATTTTAGGAGAGGAAGGCAAAGCAGCAGCTGTGAGTTCTCCACAACTTCTGCTGCGGTTCCTCCGCACGGGCCCCACTTCTGGTTTCCCCCCGTGACCGACATGACGCGCATCTAGGCCAGGCCCAACGCAGCCACATGGGGAGCTCCAAAGCACTTCTCCTTCTATGCTCTTCTCCAAATTCAGCCTTCACTCCTTTTTTCTTCTATCTACAATGGGTAGTGAATGCTAACGTAGTTAAAGCAGCATTTATTTTACTTTGGGTTGGCCAGTTAAGAAGGCTGTACTCCAAAACCCAGGACAAATGCACTCGTTTGCTGTTTACTCACATGGCCTCTGGGTGCTTTTTCCTGACTGACTATAAACCTGACTTCCTAAGATGTAGTGTGAACTGAACATAGCAAGAAAATTTCAAGAAAGAAAAAAATTATAATTAATAAGTGAGAGAGAATATATTTAAAGCACCTGTCACGACTACCTTACTCTTAAGTAAAAACAGCCTGATCACAGGCTACAGCAATATGCTTAAGTAATGTCACTGTTTTACCTTTCAAAACACAAAGTGTTAAAAAAAACTACCATTTCAAGAACAAAATTAGTGTAATTGTTGTCAGAATTCCTATATGCTTGACTCATACTAGGTATTACTGAAGAAACTCCTGCCCACAATTGGCAGACTTTTCAGAAAACAGGAGAGTCATCTTGCCTGTTAATGCAGCCTGGGGGGGGCAAGAGGGAGGGAAAAAAGGGTCTTCCATAGTCCTGCGTAACTAATGGTTTCCCTACTTCATCTCCAAGAAAACTTAAATAATTCCAGTTAGTTTCATTACAGGACTAATCCAGAAGGAGCACAAACAATGTCAAAATTTTTGGTCAATGATGTAAGTCCAAAAAAAATATTAATAAACAAATCTATTATTTTGGCTCTGCTTATTTTTAGTATAAAAATGGTCTTTCAACAGTACAAAGAACAGAAGGTAACTTCCTCCCCAGCAAACAGATGTGAAAACTTGGTTGCTTCATTCAGATTAAGATTTCCTTATACAAGGACATCTTACCCTTACTTAAACCACCAAAGCAGAAATTTTATAAGTGACATCACTTTCAAGTGTGACAATCAAACTTTTTTTATTTAAGAATTTTGACCAGGAAACTCATAAAGGCAATTTCATTTCATTTCAGATTCTTCATTTCAAAAGAATTCCACCAAACTTTTCGAGTACTCCACCATGTTGCTTTTAAGAGAAATTTCTGGAAAAACAACTATGCTTTGGCAATGCTTTAGCATTTGAGACCAYGTATAGTAAACACATTTCAAAAGTAAAATACCTTATACTTAATCCTGAGACTCAGTTATGAAATGCCAGTATAATAAAACACTACAGTAGTTATTATATCCTGTGCTGAAAACTCTTGAAACTGTCCATGTTTTTAGCTCTAATTTTAAGGTACTTAAAAACAAGCAAAAACACTCTGCAAGAAACCCACCATTTATGAAGTCATTTACCTTTCTGTAGCCCCTGCTGAACTGGCATATACTAAACATGCATAAAAGGTATGAACAAAATTAAAATAGCAAAGATACTACTAGAAAAGATAATATTGATTCAGATACAGAATATTTATGGTGTTCCCCTAGCAAGACAGAAGCGCTCTCCAGCAGCACACTGTATTTCATGACATGGTGTTTCAATAGAACAACTTTAAAGAGCATCTAAGATGAGCTAAAGAGAGGCCATCCAATCTAAATAAGCTATAATTTCAAATGAAAAAATGAATGAATCAATGAAATGAACGAATGTTTCAAATGAAACAACCATCAAGGCTACCAAGTACTTCCACATTTCACATAAGACTATAATTCGCAAGCAGATAAATCAAAAGATGTGTGTTAAAATTTCAGAACTCTGCCAGCCTCCCTGTCTGCCTGTCTGCTACCTTCATCAACCACGAAGGATGACGGGAAAGGACACGGGTTCACCAGGGCCCCACCGCCCGTGCAGCACTCGAGATGATGCTCACTCACTGTAACAAAAATGTGCATCTGAAGACGCTCTGCAATGTTTTCAGAGCCAACTGTCCAAACCTGCTTCGAAAAAAAAGTTGCATTTAACAATGAACCAAACAGCAGAGACAGAGCGCCGGGAGCTTTACCTTGATCGGAGCGCGGCTGAACTGTATTTTTCTGTTTGCTGGGATTTCATCCTCATCTGGCAATCCATTAATTTCGGAGTATTCCATATCAGGCTCATAGCAGTTATTCTCGTCACTGTCATCCTGATCATCCTGTTCTGTGCCCGTCTCTCCCCAGTCAGAGTTATACCTGGAGCGCACCCTGTACACGCTGTAGTCGGAGTGCATGTACACATGGGAGCTCTGGAAACTGTCCCCGTCTTCGTTTACTTCCTTCTCGCTGCCCTCATCGTAGTGCGACTCGGCAGCRTCTGAAACAGCATCTGCCACGAAATCACCACCCGACACTGAACTTCTTGGTGCTTCTGCAGCTYCAGCTCTACCAGAGGCACCCTCTGYGTTTTCTGACCGCTCCTTTTGTCCCAAGAAAACCTCYGTGTCTGCTTTGGGTTTATTCCTAGCACAACTGTCCACGGCCCTCTCGCTGCCGGGGCTGGCCTCATCCTGCAGGTGCCCCACGCAGCACTCAGCAGCATCGGCCTCTGCTTTCTTTCTGATTTCCTCAGCTGGTTTGGAAGCCAGCAAAGTGCCTGTGGACGCCTGCTGTCTCGGCGTGGACGATGTGCTGTTCTGTTGGGGGCCCTCAATGGATGCCAAGCTCGTGCTTTGTGTGGCTGGTGGCGACCACGTGCTGGCCTCTGATTTCAGAGGACTGAAGCCCTCCAGGTTGGCAACAGGGGAGGAGATGTTAGTGACAGTGGAGGACAGGTTCAGCGGGTAGTGACCTGTCACAGAGTATTCTTCATTGTGCTCCGACTTTTCCAAAACGATCACGTTGTGGGAGTCGGTGTTTTCGAACACTGCACTGAGCTGGCTCACAGTCGGGGAGACGGTCTCTGTCCTTGGGCTAAGGCTGTCCAGGGAATCGGTGCTGCCCCGGTGAGATTTGGCGCCGCACCACTCGTCCGGAAGCTCAATGGAAGCCGCTTTCTCTTTCTTTGGGGAATAGCGATGGGAATGTCCCGTTTCATGAGCATTTCGCTCAAACATCTTTCGAGTTTCAGTAAACTTGGAGTAAGAAGGACCATCATGGATAGTATCAAACCTACTAATCCTCTCTGAAACGGAAGATTCCAATTTTACGATGGAGCCATCTGCTTTTTCTACAAATTCTTTGGGCCTAATCCGCCTTTGAGGTGACGGGGGGCCACCCTTCCCCCTGGTTTTGGGGGTGACTCCAGCGCTTTCAGTGGGCTCCATGCCCATCTGCATAAACAAGTTCTTGATCCTATTGACATTCGAGCCATACTTCCTCCCCCTGCTCTGGGAGGCCTCTCCTTCCTCTTTCGATTTCGGGTCTCCATCTGACTTGGGTTTGTCRAAGGTGCTTTTCAGCGCCTGGAACTCCGTCCTGTAGGCATTCCTGTGAGGAGAGGCACTCCGCAGGGTGGATCTTTCTCCCGAAGGCTCCGTTTTCATCATGTTTGCTTCGGGAGCGGCGCGAGGCCAGCTCACATAATTCCAGCGGTGCCGCTCCGGGCAATCTGTTGCAGCCGGGATGCTGAGGGGGAAGCGCCTCCGCAGGGCYGCGCGCAGCACCGGATCCGCACACGGGGAGCTGGGCACGCGCCGGCAGCCGTCACGGAGCAGCGGGACCGCCGGCTCCCGYGGGGAAATGTAGGTTTAACCTGCAACAGAGAGGGAGACTTTCTGAATCACGTCGTGCACTGGCATGTCTTTCGACCAGGCGACACTTTGCATTATACAGTTACTTCAAATGACGTTTTTGGAAGGAAAAAAAAAAAGGAAAAAATACAATCTAGAGATGCAGAGTGCCACAAACCCGCCCAGGAAAGCAAGGTGACAAGGGAAGTGCCACTCTTTCCACGGTACCAAACTCTCGTACAGCAAACACAGAGCGGGATGAAGGGGGAAAGGGGAAGGAGCCGCCGGGTGCCTCCGCCCGCGGCTGGCCCCGCTTCCCGGGAAGCACCGCAGCCCTTCCCCGTGCCCTGGGAACGGGGCACCAAGGCAGCGCGCGGAGCCGCCGCGCTCCCCTGCTCCCCGGGAGGAACGGGCACCTGCGGAGGCTCCCGGCGCGGACACGGGATCAGGGATACGGACACTGGGACACACGAACACATGGACACACGGGCACAGGGACACGCGGCCGCGCACCCATGGCGCCGGGCTTGGCGGCAGGAGGGCGCGGGC
>NW_020455574.1:228394-296820 GCF_003342845.1 Nothoprocta perdicaria
GCTGACAGGTGCCGCACTCACCTCCTCGGCCAGCCGCAGGGCCCGGGGCGGGCGGAACGGCAGGGAACGGCAGGGAACGGCAGGGAACGGCGCGGAGCGGGGCGGCCGCCGCAGCGCGCCCGGCCAGCGCGCTCCGCTCCGCCCCGCAGCGCCCGGGCCCGCGGGCTCCCGCCCGCCGCGGCCGTGCAGCCGGAGCGGGAGCGCGAGCGGCGGCTCCGTCCCTGGCTCCGTGCGCGGCTGCTGAGCGGGAGCGGCGGGCAGCGCTGCCCGCGGGGCCGCCGCGCTCCCGAGCCGCCTCGGCGCGCTCGCTCTTCCCTAGCAGAGCGGAATCGCCCGCTCCGCTAGCCAGTGCTCTGTAAAGCTGTCAAGCCAAGGAGCTGCCAATCGCATAGCGACTCGGAAGCAAAGTTCATTAAACTAATTGCGTAAACGGCCAAGGAATGGCCTGGGGATGCGCGTTGCAAGTACCGAAGAGGGGCTGGTACATGGGCAGCACCCAGTGCCCAAACGCACATGCAGGGGGGCAGCTGCACGGGCGTGATCAGGAGTGTGCACGGGAGATGGGAGCCTCCGTAAACACCCGCGTGTGCACCGGGGGCACAACGCCACTCGGAACATTCGCCTAGGTAGAGCTTAGATATCCAGCACATTCACTGGGGAAAAAAGAAAAAGAAGAACCCCAGTCTTTTACAACAGAGTGCAAAGAATATTTCCATAGGAATATGCGCTGAAGGGCAGAAAGAGAAGCGGGGACGTTTAGCTTTGCAGGGCCTCACGCGGGCCAGGTGAGGCTGCGCGCACGGAGCTGCCAGGGCTGCCCAGTATTTACCCTGTCCCAGTGCTCAGCTGGGAGGAAGGGAGGTGAGAGCAGCGGGAAGCGGCCAGGGATGCAGGTACCTGCGCTCCAGGTGCCGGGAACTTCCCCTCGGAGACGTCTCCTAAGCAGAAGGATGAGGGAACAACCGCTGCGGCAGAGGATCCTGCAGCTCATTCCCTGCACCAGGACTTGGAAAGCTACAACCTGCCACGATATTCACTGTTAGGCTGAAGGCAGCAAACAACACACCAAAACTAAGGGCCAAAGTATTTAACAGTGCCCTTTTATTGGTAGGATTTGGTGGAAATAAAGCAGCAAGAGGACTTAAGAGACCTGCTTGTTTTTTCAAGAGAAAGACACATTAAGAGGACTTCAAGTCCTCTTCGTTTTTCCTCCTCAGAGAACAGCAAAGAATAGTGACATAAAGCAGAAATATAAATGTTTTATTTTGTGAATTTTTAGATTATGCATGCAGAGTGTTTAAAGAACTTACTGGAGATRTATATGGAAGAATTTTATAACACATTTTTTACAAGGAAAAAAAAGTGATGCATGCAAATATTAAAAAAGATGAAGTAACTGAGGCACTTTTGAAGAGACTAATTAGCACCTGTAAAAATAATTTAAAGGTTATCCAGCTCCATGGTGCATATTCAGAACTGTAAATATTCTTAAATCCTTTATCTAATTTACTAGATAGRGCAACTTGCTGATGGAGCAACTTCCTGACAGAACAAGCACACGCGAAATCTCAAGGTTTTCATGCCAAGAGGGGTTATCTATTATATTSATGTTCTGCTTAAATGTCTTGTAAGTAGATAGCTTAGAAATCGAAGAAGACCCCACCTGCCTCTGACACAGAAGCTAACAAAAAGCTTTTTGAAATAATCTCATTTTCCCTCTCTACCACCTCATGTTTACAACAGTTGAGATTTGCAGCAACGACTCGCAAGTCTAGCTGCTCCAAGACAGCTTGGACCTTATTCAGGAGGTCACACTTCGGATGCTGACCTCTAAAATACTCAAACCGACCAGGCATTTACAGAAACCCTTCATTTTACACGCTTATTTACCCAGTGCTTATGCTAAATAAATGGGATTATACAGTGTCTGTAATTATAAAATGTATCTGGTTTTGACTCATATGCTGCTTYCCAAGAGAGACTCTTCATACATGAGTAGGACCATGCAACTAACCCAAAAAATCAGCAGGAACTGTGGGTCCTTCTACATTTTCAGTATTTCTGTGACAATCCATTTGACTAGAGGGTATTTTTAGGCTCTGTTAAAGCATGATTGACATTTCTGCTAATTCCTGAGCAGCATTAAAATGCTGCAGCGCATACTTTGAGGAAGATAAGAGGCCAAGCTTGTCCTTATTACTTTAGTATAAGCTGGGTAACTTCACTGAAGTTACAGACTTGAGCACTCCCAAAGCAATGCGGGTTTCAGAGCTGTTGAATCCTTCCATATGGGAGAGCAGGGCTGTCATTTTACTGCACCCAGGTACCAATTCCATTTAAAAGACTCTGAATTTGCACAAAGGACAGGAGGAGAGGCCCAAGTTGTTTAACTTGACGTCACGTGAAATTTTACAGTTTCTTTTGAAACCAGTTTGGATGCAGCACTCCRAAACTGAAAATAATTGATTTTCTATTCCTTCGTTCATGTGTGGATTATATTTACTATCTAGGTGTCACTGATGGGTTGTTTTGAGTAACATTTGTGCTTCAAAGACACTAATTTCCTGAGACAGCAATATCCTTGCTCAGCACAGTGGTAGTGCACATTTCCCTTCATGTCCCAGTTAAGGATCCATCTGCACCGGACTAGCATGAGACTAAAATAACCAACAGTCCTAACTGTAATAATGAATTCAGAATCTTTAGTTCCAAACATCAGCAATCTGTCATCTTGAAAAGCGTAATTCTTCCAACTGTAATCTCTCCTACAGGAAGACATTAATAGTTAAAAATGGGAGCTCATTAATACCACTTATTTGGCAATTTCAGAAGGTTGTGCTGTTTTCACACAGAACATGTCAAATTACTCGAAAGCTCCAGAAGAGTGTCTGAAAAAGAGTCTAAGGGTGTCTAAAAAAGGACTCTGTCCTGTAAAGTCTGGCAATGATAACAAGACTTCACGTTTTAACAATTTACCAGAAAGGGAAATATTAGCGTCATGAAGACCTAAGCTCAGAGCAGTAATACACTTTTCTCTATTACTGTAAGAATACTATCACGTTCATTTTTAAACATTATACTTGTATGGTGTTCAAAAAATGMGCAGTTACAGATAAGTAAAAGAGAAAGTATTTTTCCAAGGGGAAATGTATGAAAAAAGCAYATTAAATACAAGTAGTTACACTAGGCCGGTGCTTTTGGTAAAATAAAAAGATAAAAGTCTTAAGATTTTTAAGATCCTTAAGATAAAAATCTTACGAATTTCAAATTACAGCTGAAGGAGCTGTATTTCATTAGCCTTTTGTCACAGACCTTCACACTGAACTCTACTTTTTAGCACACCATGGACAACCATCAGCTACCAGCCTAATTAGAAGGATATCAACCAGCTGCAGAAAATAAAATGGAAAATGAAAATATGWTGACTCTAGTGCAAATCTTCATTAAGAAGCAAACAAAACATATATTTAATGTTAGTCTCTTCACATGGGGAAAACATTGGAAATATTCTTGACACTGAATTAGTTCACATTGTAAGATATTCCTAGGTGAATGATACCTGTTACCTTCTGATTCATCAGATGAATCTCAAATGTAGGTATGTGATATAGAAAACTCTCTCTCCATCCTAACATCAGAAGAAAGATTTAAAGTTAGAAGAGCTTCTGCTTCAGCTATTCCAAACCAGAACGGCTTAAACTTGCATCAGATGTACTCCTTGTTAACAGAATAAATTTGGAAGTTGTATTTTTCATAGATAGCATGATTAAATCTAAAATGGATGTTGGGAACCTCACAGTAGTATTAATCACTAAGAATTTTTTATAAGATTTTATATACATGTATATTTTTTATAATATTTTATTAATCTGGGATAGAGAAAATAGTGCAAAAGCGTCATCTCCAGTGTACTTCTTGTGCAATAAATATCCGCTATTATTCTTCAGGGAAGAACATCTAATGAGCCAGAGGAAAACTGGGGGAAGAGAGAGGAATGTATTTGATGTTCAGAGCTTAAAACTGTTMTTGATACTGCCTGTGTAGAGCACACAAGCAACCGAGATACTGCTGAGTTCAGTGCGTCGCCAAATCAGGTGCAGTTTTGTGCTCCGCGTGAGACCCAGGACAGCAAGTTCTGCTTTCACCTCTTCCAACCCCCTGCCCGTTGCATTTAGTGACACCTTGGAGCCTGTTCTCCTGCTCTGGAGACAGAGAGATAGCTCCTCAAAGACAGGAAGGGAGGCAGACGTCATGAAGCAGAGCACACGAGTGCTGTCGTGCAGCGTGCAAGCCCCTGGCACGTGCGAGGAGCCTTTGGGTTGCTCCACCATGAAGCTGGTGATGACACCTGCATTTGAGCTCACATTGTAGTGGTCTCAGATTCCAGCCAAGATGTAGGCTTTTATTGATTGCAGTAGGGGAATTCGCTTCTCCCTTTTCCTTAAAAAAATAGTAATTAAATTCAAATGAGAACAGAGTTGCTTGGCTGAAAATAGCAACCTGTCATTTACAGAATGTGCCACAACCATAGGATTCCCATATCTTGGTTCCTCGCCATGTACTTCAGTTGCCTTTCCCTCCTCTAATAGGTGAGAGCTACTTTCTTGCTAATATGGTCTCAGTGAAAATTTTCTCTTGAAGCTAATTTAATCAGTAAATCAGTTTAATCTAGCGCATAAGAGCAGTAAATATTTAATTACTACGTTCTGTATGGCACCAGCTATTAGGCCAGCTAAATATATTCAGTTGTTCTGGAAGTGCTGTGCACTTTGCCAGTGCAGAGAAACTCATCRCTGTGCAGCAGTCCCAACGCAGGGACTCCTTCAATATTAAATGGTATTGGAAGCATTGGAATCCAAGGTACTGATAACAGGTGTCAAGAAGGGTACCCATTTTATCATAACTTTAAAAAGAAAACTGAGAACCTAGTCATGTTTAAACACACAAACCAAAATAAAAAAGGACTAGGATAGCAAGGTCTGCAAATTTCCAATGACATCTTTAAGAAAGTGAAGGGATGTCATATTAAACAGCACAAAATTATGGAAGAACARGATGATATCAACATTTGTTGAGAACAGATCAAGCAATTGCGTTAGTTGCAAAAAAAACCCCAAGCTTTCCAGGAAAGTGGGACATCACCTAAGACATAATGCGGGAATGGCTGCTATAAGGCAGCCAGCTCTGCGCCAGCAAAGTCATCAGGCCACAAGGCAAACAGAGGAAGCAAAGATCAGACCTGTGCACTTCAAAAAGAAGGTATAATAATAAACTCGTGGGGAACTTAATATCAAAAAAAATCAAAAAAATCCYAAAATGAAAATATGGAGGTCACTTAAGAGAAGCTCTTTGGCTCTCCCTATTGGATGAAGGAGGCAACACCTCGCATATGGCAGATGTGTTTCAACGTATTTTCTGAAAGAATTTAGAGTGAAAAAATAGGCACTTTTCCCTTGTCCCGAAGAGTTATGTTCCCTGAGTTATGTAAGTAAGCATATATGCAAAGGTGCATCACTAGAGCAGAGGGACCTCTTGTCATTTCAGTGATGCTTAAGTCAGGGATTAAATGCAAAGTAAGAATGACACCATCGACAAAATGACTTTACTTCTTTAATAAAAATTTGGGTGACATTCTTACTGGGAGCAAACAAAATGGAACATAAGATATTAGGAAAATGGAAACTTCTATGATTTGGAATGCCTCCACTTCCTCTCCTAGAAGAAAAAGGAGGCTGCATTCGGGAAGGCCAGTTGTTTATTCACAATTACGTTGATGCTGTACCCATTTCCAGCAGAAACAGAAAGGAGACACGCGCTATCACAACAGGGACAAAGTTATCCACTCTGGTTGGGTAGAAGGCAGCATTTCTGTCGGTGAGTGTTTGAACAGACCTGCCCAGGGATGGGGTGAGGCAATGAGGGCGCATCTTCTTTCACCGAGACAAGAGTTGCTGTCTGAATCAGCGGCAAAAAGCATTGCATTTTGCTACCAAGTTTACACCAACCCATTCCAACAGTTTCCCCAGGACACATTGGTTCTGATCCTGTCATTCGTAGCTTTACTGTGAAATGACTTGATAGGAAAGAAAGAACTACAGGATGCAGGGGATGAGGGGCTGCAGGGAYGAGGGCCAGAGTTTGCTCAAGGGACCTGTGTGAGACCATTTGTTTCACTCAGGCATGGAGCCACTCACAGGGGGAAGCACAATAGCAAGGTCACCTAGTACAGCTGATGGGAGGGCCTGGATCAAAACATTTATGTATCCTGGTGTCTGGGCAGCAGAAGCAGGTCCTTCAACCAGGCTGCTAGGCCTGATAGCCTGGTAGAAGTAAACATGCCAAGATCAAGTGAGTGGGAAGGGGTGCAGAATTAAGAAGAATTAGGATTTAAAAATCAAAAATTTATTTGTTTCAGCAATTTGAAATTTAACAGCTATGGTAAAATTCTTCTAAAATGAGGTTTCATGAGTAGTATTTCCTGTGCATTGTGTGGACATTTCTATAGGTAATACAACTCTTACTAATGATCCTAAAAATGATTTACCTCTTACAAATGATCAACTTCTCCTGCAGGGGGAGAGGGTTCGGCTTAAAGGGTGAAGGAAGGAAAAGTGAAATTACAGGGGTCTAGGCTGGTTTAGACCTAGTACCCAGCAATCTGCATTAGTTTCATGCTGAGCCGCMTGGAACAGGAAAGATAGGGTTTAGAAACAGACAGAGGGGAGGTAGAGACAAAAGGCAAATACAGATGGGTGCAAAGATGGGTGCAAAATTGCCAACAATCTGTCAGATCTGAGAAGACAGTTGCTGTATGGTGTGCTTCAGGAGCAAAAGAGTTTGACCCTTTTATTTAACGATTTGGAATGTAATGGAATTTGCAGACAGGGGCCAATGTGCATGATAGGAGAGAGGTTAGACCCGAGACAAAAGCTGAGGAAGCTGCAAGTCCCTGGGCCTTTGTACGGACATCTTCAAGAGCCCCTTGACTCCTTGATTGTAATGATGTAGGCAAGGCTAGCCAGGAATGGCACCCGAAAAACAAAATACTGGAATGCATTAATCACAAATTGAATTGCAGATGAGTTGCTGTGGCTCGATATTAGATAGAGGCCAATTCAAATAGAGAATAAATTTATCTCTGTAGGGATTCTGTCTATAATATGGATATTCTCTCAGTGTCTTCCTTTCTTATTAGATGTGAAGACACCAGCTCTGGCTGGGCTGGCCCCTGAGACCATCTACTCAAACAGTTCTGGCATTAGTCCAGCTGTTTGTATACACTTTTGCATCGTGCTCCAAGAACTCCAGCTTGGTAATTGGAACAGGTAAAGAAGCTTTTAAAAAGCAAAAAGCAGGAAGAGGCCCAGGCTGAGCAATGAGGGAACACGTAGCTGCAATGGCAGAGCTCCTCCCAGCTCGCACAGCGGACTTACTAAGGGCAAAAACCTCACAGTGTAATAACAACAGGCAAGTGAATAGGGAGGGCAGTGGGGAAGAAGAGGAACAAGTGTCCTTCTGCTCTCCTGCTTTTAAGGGCTTACAGCACCGTGCAACTGCACTATAAGAGCAGACAGAGACTGATTTTATCAATTACAGAAATTCTTGTTTCTCCTTTGTTACTTTTCTGTGACAATAAAGAGATATTTCATATAGCATGAGGTATAGTAAGCCATGGTGCTGGCACTGGTGACTAGCACAGTGCCGTTCAGTGAAGGAAAAAGAACACGGGGCACGAAGCCTTCARGAGAAGCTGGGATTCAACCTGCAGCCACACGGGCACAGGCTGCCCAGGTGGGCACCACGTTCTAGGCAGTATGTGAGAGGCCAGGATAGGCCTTCCAAAACTAGGCATAGATGTAGGCATGCCTACAAACTGGCCCCGCATTGCTGTTTTACTATCTCTGTAAAAAAAAAAAAAAAAAAAAGAAGAGAATGCTAGGCATAAGTTTAACTACGATGACTTTTCACTGCCCAAACAATTGCAAAGCTGCCAAGTCCCTGCCAGATGCCTGAATAAGATTTGTGGATTGCTGGAGGGAGTGTGCACGAGGAAGGGAGGTCAGGATTGGCTTTTTTTTTTTTCTTTTAGTTGCATTCCCCTCCTTCCTCCTTGAAGCACAGATGGTGGCGTTATCATGGATGGGTTATTTGTTAACGGGCATCTTCTCATGAATTCAAAATATAAACATCCTGCAAGTGTCAGAACACAGGGCACGTGTTGGCCTGATGAACTCACTATACTGAGTTTTAGAGCACGTCTAAGGCAGCTTAGCATGAGAATCACAGGGGAAAAAATCCATTGAAAAGAGGGAACATTGAATTGAATCCCGGTGTCCTAACTACTACAAAAWGTACATTATACAAAGGCACCAAACTGTTTTTATGAGGATAAAGATTATTAAATCATCAAACTATTGTAGAGCTTACAATTTATTGTGTTTAAAAATTATGGACATTCAGTAACACTGCGGACTGATAAACAGAACTGGGAGTATCAAGCTGCATAAAACCCTGGATTGTTTTATATTCAATTTTGGAACTCTAAATCTTTACTGGAAAGGTTGAAAGACGGACAATACACACTTAAGCACATATTTTGAGATAGGCCTTCTGTTGCTGCCTGCAGCATTTCCTATTGCTCCCAAATTCCTAAAACACTCTGTGTTTTTCTTCKACATAGTTTTTGTGCAATACAGCAGCTATAACAACAAATTCACTAAATAGCCAGAACTCCATGTTGCCAATAGAATGAAAAATGGGAACACATTTTGAATAGGGAGGGGATGAAGAAGAACAAGAAGGAGATGTTTTAAGGAAACACAGTAGTATATGCTATGATTTGGATATTTCTTTGAATAAGCTGAGTAAAATTGGGCTTCAGTAGAAATTCACAAATGGGTGAGTAAACCATCCTCCAAAGGACTGTGTGCATCTCCTCTTACTATGGAGCTCAAAGAGAAAACCTTGTCATGACCAAAATGGAGGCTGGACGTAGTATCTATACGTTTGCAAGTGTAATTAATCCTACTTTTTTTTTTTTTTTAATTTTATGTGCTTACTCAGGCATATATGTTTTAGGGGAAAAAAAATGGCTTAGTTAAAGTACCACCAAATTGTACTGTTTTCTATAGCATTTATACCTGTCGTTTATTCTTTCTGTCATATGGCTATGTGGGAAATAGTTCTCAGATTACAGTTCCCTYTAAAATGAAGAAACTACAGGGATTTGGTATGTCAAGATTGGTACCTTTTCCCCCCATATTTTTCACTAAAACCTTTGTTCTATCAAACCACCTTATTACAACAAATGACTTCTGCTACTTTGCACTTTGAGAAATGTAAAGGTTGGCCCCCCGACCACCTCCATTCTTTCCCCTTCCCCCCAAACAGCCTTGGTGGATGTAAAATATTWAGTTCAGTAATAGAGATGACTGACCACATAGCTCTGTTTAACTTTCTGCCTTCTCCATTTCTTTTTCAGTGGGCTAGCAAAGCATAAACTTAAAATATCTGACCATCTGCTCTTAACAGTTATAGAACTTTACACTATTTCTCAGATTAAACCTAGCAGTAATACTTGTGCCACAGAATTTATGATTATCCATGATACATACCATCATCCCAGTAGCCACAGACTGCAATCCTAGATATCTTGAGCTTGGCTATGCATCCCATTTCAGCAATAAATCAAATAAAAGGCTCTTGGTTGAAATAATAGCAAACAGAAAAAAAATAACATTTTTTTGAATAAATAAGGAAGTTCTCTAGCACTTAAGTCAGTGGGGCTATGATCAGGCCACATAGGTGGGGAAGTTCATGAAATCTGTTGAATAAATGAGTCATAAATTCTTCACTAACTGATTCATTTCTTTCTGAAGGAATTTTAAAGAGGACACATACAGAACTGCCTGTGCTCTTCATGGAGGGCTCAAAATCAGGGAAGAAAAGTAGATCCCACAAAGAAGATTCAGGTTTTCAAAATTCATGTGGTCATCACGGATATGACTATTYTACTGAGCAGACAATGCCTCATCATAAAACAGGCATTGCTTTTTGGGAAAGAATAACTGATGCAGAGTACACTGCCTTAAAATGTTCTAAAATTCTTGATCCATGTTAAATAGAGAACTATCCACAACTCTTACTGGTAACTGTTGTTGTTTTTAGAGGACAGAATTATTTTTCTATTTGTTTTACACACCTTCTCTAAGTTTGATTCTGCAAAATACACCTTATAATGTAACAAAATGATGGAAGCAAATATTTTCTTAAAAAGCAGAGGTCTTACATATTGGACTATCCCACACTTATTTTTCTGAACACTTTGAAAACTGATTTTGAATATTCAACCAGTGGCAAGCAGTAAAAGCTATGGAGCAGGTGAATTTTATTTGTTTAGCCAAGTCTGCACAAGCAATTTCACTGAAGTCCATAGCAGAAAGTAAGTGAAATTTCCTTTTTTTTTTTTCAATCTGAATGAAAAAAAAAAAAAAAAAAAAGGCATACAGACCTAAATCACAAGATCGATCTTGAGGCTGCAACCATGGAAGTAGCTACAGAAGAGCAGCAAAATCCCATCAACCAACAAATCCTCTGCTTCACAGCAAGTTGCTGTAGGAACTTCTTCCCCTCTGCTTTGCAGCTGAGCTACTTGCAGCTCACACTAAGCACCCAAGGGGACGGGTGACTGCTGAGCACTTCTTGCTCCAACCACAGTGGTCTTGCTGTTCCGGATGCCATGGGGAGAGTGGCATGGGAACAGCTCCCATGCCTCCCGTGTTGGGATGTCGTGTTTGCACAGAGACAACAAGGGGAGGTCACCTCTGTGCCCRCTAAGCCAAGGGCCTCTGGCTGCGCTGTGCAAGAGGGGCGAAGCTCCCTGCTTTGTGCTCCTCTCTTCACCCATGCACACAGAGCAGGGTTAGGTACACACGGCCACCGAGGGGAGTGCAGGCAAGGAGGGGAGTGAGCAGAGAGCAGGTTTCCCCCAGGACCTTTGTTTGTTTTGAGGGGTCAAGCAGTCGCCTCTGTAGAGATGGTGTCAGGGCCCCGTTCGGCCCATGAAGCATCCAGGAGCCCCTGTGGGATCAMGGCCTTGAAAAGGACACAGTATAAACCCTCCTCGCGGGCTGCTATGCTAAAGTCACAGCCACATTACCAAGGACAAAAATGTAACCACAATTACTAGACCAGATCCTTTTTTAGCCCAAATCAAGTGTTGTTTGAGTAATCCCACAAGAGCCTAACTAGGCCCTCACCTAGTTAGGGCCTAGAGAACCAAACCCCCCCCTCCTCCAGCAACATAAGATATCCTGAATTTCAGTGAAACCACCAGCACATGAGTCCTGGGCAATGCCAGGCTTCCAACATACTGAATCACACTTAATAAATCATACCTATCGAATTTGTGTCTCGGGTGCTGCTTCTCCACCTTCCTGACCTGGCCTTGCCAATTGCTCCAGGATCAAGAAGCCTCCCTTTCCTCAAAAAGGCACCTGAGTCATTTTAACTCAAAAAATTACATGGTCAGAAGAGAAACGGATATTTTTTCAGATATAAACAATATTGCTTGATGCTTATGTAAAAAAATATAATCCTGGGATATGTCGTACATGTTACATGATCTACTTAATATAAAAAATGAATAACAAAAGAATTCATGCACTACCTGGAACCATAATAGAGATGGGTTGTAATTCTTGAACTGTTTCCCACCACAGTGGTTACTTCAACACAAAAATCACTCTTTTCCCTTCTCATCTATCCCTACCTACACTTTTAGGTTTTCATTTAATAGAATTAATATATTTCAAAAATATAGACAGCCTATATGAAAGATTACTTGATGATCATTAAGCTATTTCCTGTCAAATATATAACAGCCATTTCAAAAGGGTAAAACGTATTTGGTAGGCATAATTGGAAGAGATATCACAGAAACATACCACACATCCTTTAAATAAGCACTAAAAAGTATTACTGGTTTATGCAAGACTATATAAAAAGAATGCAAGACTTCCCTGACAGGCCTGTCTGGCTAGATCATTAAAATACTCTCATTATCTCTGCCCTTCACTGGCAATCAGACATTTTTATTATTATTATTTAAAATGGTCAGTCTTGCAGATAAAAACTTGTCCTAGCATATCGACTTTAGATGTGAATGTCACAACAGCAAGTTTCTCTTAAGCAACTCTTGCAAGATTTTCTACAGGTTGTTTCTGACACAGTTCTTTATATCTTAAAAGCTCCAGCAAGATTTTCTTTTCATAATGAAGTACAAACAGTAAAATACAATAAAACAAAGATGACTGGCAATGCGACAGCAGGCATGTAGAAAATAAAATTTATAGCAAAAGTATTTATGATGCTTGCATTTCTTCAAAGAACCTTAGATCCTAGTTTACTTACTGAGAACATGTTCCTTTCTTGGATGGCTAAGAAACAAACATATAYATATTATATATATGATAGTTTTGCCTTCCATTGGGATAGTAGAGAAGGATTACAGGATTACTCTCCATGGGGATAGTACTTTGGGATTACAGAGAAGTAATGGTCATGTTCTTTCAACAATTGTGCTGTTCTTCCAAGATTTTCACTGAAAAAGAACCTGTATTGTTAAATCTGATTTGCACCATATCAAAAGAATTCACTAGTGGAGTCTATGAGGTGCAGTTTGAGAAGGATGTGGCCATGCTTCAGAGGCCAGGACTACCCAAGTCTTCCTCTAACCAAGTGGAAAGATGGGTGCTCTTTRAGGGGGACAAGATGCATATTGCTTCAGTGAAAGTTTTCCCACYATACCTGTATTTGTATAATAAACAGGGAGAACTACAAGTCCAATGCAAAGAAGACCAGAGTGTAATATCCACACCTACAAGAAAAAGTCACTTTACATTTAAAGATAAGATTTCAGACCAATTTAGTTAAATCAGCACACTAATTGATACAAAACACTTATTTCAGTGTACAAAACAGCAACATTTGCAGAGAAGTAACAGGTTTTTATGCAGATCTGTAGATCGGTCTGATGGAAGTGAATTAACCAACTTAATGTGTGATTTTAARTGTAATTTTATCATGAAGACAAGCCCACTTTCTTGGAGCACTGCCCACACTTGTCACGTTGGGAGTTTTTGTTCTCAGCAGACATAACATTTTTGATAACGTGCAGTCTGTAGGATAGAGCCTCGCAGTTTGTCATGGGTGGGCTGATCCTTCCCTGCCGGAGTCAGGTTTTTGAGGGCTTGTGAGTACAACCGGGAGCTTCGCTYGTGATTAACAAGCACGGAGGGCTCTTCTATCTCCCAGGAAACGCTGCTCTCTGATTTGGGAAGCCTGTGATGAAATGGCAGTTTTACCAGCCCTGTCCTTTATTACACTTTCTTCTGTCTGATATTTAGGAACCACCACCATTTCTGCTCGTTTTTCCATGGCATTCTTGCTCATCATTCCCCCTAGACCTAGAACTGGTCCTGATGTCTCTTTCTCCCAAATGGGTTAGAAGCCCATGAGGTTTATGAGTCAGCCGTGCACAAATAAAGTGACTCAAAGATAAAGGGTAACAATTCACCAACCCTACATATTCTCTGACTGCACTTAACCATCTGCCAACCCTTGCTCCTGTATTTGGTAMTCCTTGATACTGCTAGTAATGCAACTGTTCGTTTTTGTTGTTTTTAAAAAATACTTTTTTAACACAGAAAAAAACATTTTTACACTTATTTTAAATGTAAGCATCTCATTTGACTTTAGTCCCACCCACAAGTACAAGGAAAAAAATGGTTCAATTTTAATGTTGATTTTTAAATACAGTAATTGCCCTCTGTGGTTATATTGTGCTAATTACTGCTAAGAGACTGAAATGAGATTTCTTAATTTCGTTATTCGAATCCTATTCAGATCTATGCCTGATAAACAATATATACAGAAAGAACATTACTTCTTTCCCTTGGGATCTACTATTACAATTAATTGAAAAAAAAAATGCCATTGCAAAAAAAAAAAAAAAGGTATACTTGTTTTCTCTATATATGAAACAGAACTCAAAATCATTACACAGAACGATCATTACTTGAGCACTAAAGAGCTAAACTAGATAAAATTTAAATCAGGTAGCACTAAAGAAAAAATGAGTTTAAGAGAAAATAATAATAAAAAAAACCCCTTACCATTTACCCTCCTATAAATTAAGCTTTGAATTGTGTTTCTTCTAAAAATACATGGTATTGATTGAATAGGGCTCTGTACAGAACACAGTTCGGCTCTACCCTATGCACTGGCATCTGCTACAACCTTGTTCAAGAGGATGATGGAATCTGCTTTCCCCCCCCTTTTGGATGTAGTCTTTTTACTCTTTCACAAGTATCACAGATTGCAAAAGGAGCAGAATTTTCTCCACGTTTCCTATTGCGCTGCTGCATGAGCGTGAGCCAGCAGCTCCACAAGAGCACTGCCGAGAGTGCTCAGCGCTCGCTCAGCTCTCTGATTCTTCTTGGGGATTCCCAATGTAGCAGGAAAATGCCACAGTGCCTATGAATGGGGCAACCCAGCAGAGGAACTCACGGGACTGCAGTGTGATTATATTTTTTAAGTTAACATCAGTTTTTAATCCTCCCTCCSTACTACCAACTCACAGTCACAAAATAACCCTTGTTATATCCAATATTCAGTCACGGGAAGGTGCACCCAACATTGTGGAAAAACCCAGGCACTTAACTCCTGGAGACAAATCCATTCTAGCAAATGGAAAGCAAGTCCCGGGACTATTTACCCCCGGATAAGTCAACAGCCTCTAAAATATTACAGTCATAAATTAGCTCTGCATCTCTGCCAAGTACCCACTAGCCAACCTCCTAATGACCACCGCTCCTTTCTCATCTCCCCTGGCCACTGAAGGTTTGGATTCAGCAAAGTGTTYTCTTTTCTATCGTTCAGGAAGACTAAAAGGGCAGGAGAAACTATTGGTTGTCTCTTTTACAGCTAATATGTACCCTACAGGTGCACAATGCGGATTTGGCCTCCTTCCAGATATATATATTTATTTTCTTCAGAGCACAATGAGCTCCAGTGCCTTCCATTAAACACTAGAGAAGTAAATCTTTGCCCACTGGTAGGGCTGTTGTTTGTCTGCTCCGAGCCTCATCAGAGCAGATTCCTCAGTTTCCATGGAAACTCTCCCCAGTGAAGTTTGAGCGGGGCCCTGCGCGCAGCTGAAATGTCGATAATAACGATGGGAATTAAGGGAAATCTTAAGTCATTTCAAAATTTTGTCTAGGCCATGGAAGGAAAATTATCCACTAGCATTCTTTTAACCAAACAGAAAGGGAGAAAGGAGTATTTCACCATGATGACTTCTAATTTGTGAGATTTTTAAGGAAAAAAAAGATTGGAATAAGGAAGTTTATTTTCCCTGAACAGAGACCAATATTATCAACAAAAAATAAGAGTACATCATTAGATTGAAAACAGTCCAAAAATAGGCAATGCTTGAGAGATTTTGTATCTAAATCTTATGGATAAAATTCTGTCACCAGCAGTATGTCCGTAATCTCCCCTGAAAGAGCGAGACCATTTTATTGAACCTGTGCTCTAAATGAATTTGACTGMGCAAGGATTACATAAAGCAGTTGGAACTGGACCAGTATCCTCAACAAAAAATACAGAGGTAAGGAGATTCAGTAAAGAAATCAGAAGTCTTCATTTAAATACAAAATTCCTGTACAATGTATGAGCTCTTTTAAATGGTGATCTTTAATGAATAAAAAGCAGTCGGTTCAATACTAACAGTATTTTATAAAAAGATCTTACGGTTAAAATTAAAACTAATTATCTTCTGTAGAAAGAAAAATGTTATACATATTTAACACAAGCCAAATGATTGAAAGAATTGCTTATAATGATGAGTGATATTACAGACACCTGATTCTCTGATAAAATTCTTTAGAAATTATCATTAGTATTTGTTTTCTATCTTCTTATAGATTTGGAAATAGAACAGGCAAGGCCTCCTCCTGCTTCTTCTGCCTGCAAGAGGGAGAGATGGGAACAGCCTAGGCCAGGACTTATTCCCCCTCAATCATGCAGCAGGCATAAGGGAAGGGAAATTGTAAGAAAATGACAAAAACAAAAATAGATATAGAGGTTGGAGGAGGAGGAGGAGATTAAACAATTACAGATTTATGCTGTTGGCTTAGAACAGAGATGGACTCAGATTTAGAGTTGCTTGGAGAATGGCAAATTTACTTCACAAAACCCAAGATTTTAAAATCTGAATTTAAGTCAATCTGAGAAAGGTCATGAATTTACGAATCTAGGAGTTTTCAAGTACCACTGCTGAAAATATGAGCAAGATGCATTTCCAAGCAAGTTGGAAATCGCTTGTTTGTTACATTAAAGAAATATTTGCTGTAAATACATTTTGACTTCAGCATCAGAATTTTGTTCTATTTTTGTCAATGTAACTTCAGTCAAATCTACATGATTTGACAAAACACTTTAATGTAACTGTGTTTTCTTGATGAAACTGTGAAGTTTCTTTCGAGATCTACTCACGAGTAAAATTCATGAATGAAAATAAAACGTTAAACACAAAGTGGACACAAAAATCAAACCAGAAGAAAAGTACTAACTACACAATGAAAAGCTAGATTTATGAAGACATGAGAATGAATTTAATAGGAAGAGGCAATGTCTATGTTCATTTTCCTGTCTTGAATGAACAGATACATCTATCCAGAATTGTACAGGGTTTCATAATGGCAGTAATTGCCATTTAAAGAACATTGATATGGACAAGACCAGTGAAGTTCAGAAGCCCACAAGTCTTAACAATTCAGTGAAATAAACACAAAAACACTAAACAAGGGTTTTGATCAAATAGTTCCTTTCTCGTAATTTTGCTCTCCTGTATAATCACTGTGTCACAGATGCCAACCTCAGAATTCCTTCTTTGCATCATTTTAGCAYACAATGACAGCAGAGCCTCACTAATGTAGGTAACAGAAGCCACAGACTGAGACACAAAGATAGCAGATAAAGAGTTTCCTACCTTCGCCTTCCCTTTCTTCAAGCGTACAAATAAATTTGGAAGGTTGAATTTATTTTTTTTCCCCAGTTGATTTAAATAAACTGTTTTATATGTAGGAAAATGGGATAGATGGATAAAAATAAGTCTAGCTTTGGAGAACCCACAGGTTTCCTGCATTCACTACTGGGAACTGTTGGGAGCTTTATCTGGATTCAGCCGAGGYGCCGGTTTGGAAGCCTAAGGTTGCCATCTTTTGGAACAGCATGTGAAGTGTGTCGCTCCCATGCAGGACATTTTAGGAGGTCAGGGAACAGCAGGAGCTTAGTGAGAGAAAATCTGGGTCACACGGACAGCATGTGCTGAAACAAGGGGCTTATTTCRGAGTGGTTTAAATAGCAGCAGCACCAGCTTCAGAAGACATTTCCACTCTCCTCAGTCAGTATTAGCCCACCTGGGGTCTGCCCAGGAGCAGCTCCACAGGCCCATGTGAAGGACCCCAAACCAGGCCCCTGTCTTACACAGAGTGTGGTGCCCGCTCTGCCTATGAACCATATGAACCACATGAAAGGTTTTCCCTTTGCCCTTCTGCCCAGGCCTCTCCTGTGCTTATTTGAAGTCTGCTCCCTCTCCTCTAGGAGGCCGGCTGACCCAGTGCTTACACAGGAGCCCTCCATCTTCCTCCCACCACCGGCTGCCACCTTTACTCCCTTCCTTATCCACCCCACCTGCTCTCCAGCTTCTCCCAGCTGCACAGCTTATCAAAGGTGTCATCTTTGCTTCCCTTCCTCCACCTCATCTCAACAAGATTCAGGAGACATGACACAAGGCATCCCATTTTCTTCTAYCCTCCTGGAACCCAGATGCCTCCTATATAACTTAGGTGTTTTCCACAATCATTGAGAGATTCAATTCTGCTTCTTGACTTCAACAAGTGTTGTCTTTGAGACTCGAGTGATTTTCATTTGAAGATATTACACAAAAATCATATGCAGCACCCTGGTGATGAGATTAACATCTGTATAACACAACTTTTTTTTTCCAAATAACTTCTCATGATGGGTATAACTGGCACAGGGTATCTGAAAAAAATGGATTAAAAATGGATTAAAATATGGGGCCATTACCACCCACATTTCACTATTTTGGTACTTCAACAGTTTTATCTGGTATCATCAGACCAAACTTTTTAAGATGTTGGCAAGGAAGGCCAGCAGCACCCGGGCTGCACTGGGAAGATCACTGCCAGCAGGCGACTATTCCTCTCAGCACTGGGGAGACCACAGCTGGAGGTCCAGTTCTGGGCTCCCCGGGACAAGAGACACATGGACATTCTGGAATGAGCCCTGTGAAGGGCCAAAAGGACTAAGGGACAGGAGCATCTCTTATACAAGGGGTGGGTGGGAGAACTGGCACTGTTCAGCCTGGAAAAGAGAAGCCTGAGGAGGAATCTTACACATGTGCCTATGAGCTGATGGGGCAGCGGAGGAAAGAAGAGACAGATTCGTTGCACTGTGGCCCACTGGCACAACAAGAGTCAAAAGGCATAAACTGAAATAAAGGAAATCTCATTAAAACGTAAGAAAAACCTTTTGTGTCTGTGTGTACGAGGTCTGTCACACACTGGAACAGGCTGCCCAGAGAGGTGCTGGAATCCCCATTCCTGGAGACACTCAGCTCCCAGCTGAGACATCTGACACACACTAAGCCATCTGCWCTGGCTCACCAGGCTTCAGCAGGTGTTTTGGACTAGATGATCTCCAGAGGTCCCTTCCTCCTCTCTCATGCCATATAATAACTTATGTTATTGGCATATTTCCATAATATAAAATTATACTCATGTTTTCCAGTTATCTCAGAGAAGGCCAGGAAATATTTTTATTACAAAGAGTGAACTAGCACAATGTTTTATTTTTTATTGTACAAAAAAAAGCTAACACTGAGCCCACAAAATATTTTTTGTTAGCTTTCACACAAAGATTATCAATTTCTTTTATCAATAATTATCTCAAAGTCTTCAGTAACAATTCCAAGAAAGAAATAAAAAWTTTTTCAGAGCTTTAAGTAATCAAAGCAATTACTACAGTAGACATAATACATTTTCTAAATTGTAAACAGAAAGAGTGCTTTTGAATAAGGATACCTGTAATTTATTAGAAATAATATAAAGCTAGAGAAGAATTAAGTATTCAGCAACCTCTGAATCATGAATCAAATACTGGTAATCAGTAAGAAATGCATAAGCAAATAACAGGTATTATTTCTACTGTTAATATAATGTTTTGCCTTAATTAACCCACTTTTTAGCTATGAAAACTGAAATTTCAGTTCAGAAAACTATTTCAGACAGAAAATAGTAACTAACATGAAAGTACCTAACTTTTGCAATAAATAATCCCACAAGATTTTTAAATACTCATATAGCYGGTTTCAGGAGACAAGGAAGCATATTTTTCAAGTTTAATTCAAACTTATTTCTGATAGTGTTTTCTGAATATTTTACTAAAGAAAATATGCCTCAGAAGTCATAAATCTGACACCACAGAACAAAAAAAGTTAGAGAGACTGAAWCCCTAAATCAGAGTCTTGAATGGATATCCAGTCAGCCAGCCATTTCTACGCCTGGGGCAGCAGTATCTTTATTACAGTAAAAAAGGATTTTTCCCTAAAGACAAACTCAATTTACTCAAGTTTAGCCAGCTACCTGCTAGAAGCCTCAGGACAGGCATGTTCAGTAAGGGTCACTGATGCTAAGAGACYGTCCTGCCTGGTGGCAACTGCTTCTCTTCACTGGTTAGAAAAGGAGCCTGCACACCTATCACTTGGCTCGTTGCTATTATGCAAAACAAACAAAAAACAACAACAAAACCTCCCACCATCTTTTAACAGGTTTCTACATATTCATCAGTAGGCATCTTCCTTTGAAAATTCCGATTTAGATAGATGGGGCAAAATCCCACAAGAATTTTCTTTTTTCTCCCCAAGATTCTCCCCCMCACACACACAGACACAAACCGGGCTGTGGGGGCAGGATTTGTTTGGAAGCTCATACTTTACTACCTACAAAATGCACTGGCATTTTTCTGGTCTTGGTGAAAACTGGGATTAAACTGCATTGTGCATCCACTTGCACTGCACTGACACCACTTTAAAAAACAACTCTTTTCCTCATTAAGGACTATGAAGCCACTGTGAAACACAGAAACAAACCCACTCTACTGAGCTGTTCAAGTTTTAAATAAAAATGCTTAATATCTGGCTTAGGTATTGCTAAAAGCATTTAAAGTACTTATTAACTTAAATCACAATAACCCACAATTCTGCAAAGGATTTGGAGAGTACTGCTAAAATCAGTAGTTCTGGTAAACAAGTGCTCTTGCAGATGGTCATTTATATCTGAGTGAGAAAACAGCCTGTTAGAAGAAACACTGGACTCAAAAGAGTCTGACATTAACTATTTATACACCCAAGCAATTCTTCTCTTGCTTTTCTATTCCAACTTGTTCCACAACAGCAGTAATAAAAGCAGCTTTTTTCTTCTTTCCAGCAGGCACATCCAAGTTGTGCGGTGTCCTGCACAGTTTGCAGCTCATACTGAGTTGAAGAGCTTTAGAAGGAGACCTTTGTGCAAGTCAGCCGTGCAGAAGGCAAACAAGTGTTGACTATTCTTTGGGAAACAGAAGCAGCTGTGAGCCTTGCCAAGAAGGCCTCACTCGCCCACTTAATGATGTGCAGCACTTGGGTCAAGGGCTGGAAATATTCTGAGCTGCATTTGAATTTCAGTGGGAGCAGYAGAGAACCCACTTTATATGTAACTATAATGGCTGTGTTCACGGCCACCYAAAGGAAACAATAGGAAGTTGTCATGCTGTTGTAAGTTTATGAAACTATAACCTAACAGAGATTTAAACCTCTTCATCATTTTTAAATGGGTGGAGAATGAGCGAAAAAGCAGAATTTAGGTTCCATTTTGACAGCTTTACCTCACGTCTAATCACGATTTTACTCGCAAAATAGCCTTTGTGATGCTAACATGTGAGTAGTTGCYGAAGAATACAATTCCTTATACATGTTCCTTATACATGAGGGGTAGAGGGAATCAGGCTTTCAAAGATAAATACAGTTTCACTATTTAGTGACAGTTTAAAATCAAGGATAATTTCACAGGCAGCACACTCATCAACAGTATTCTAAAAAAAAAAATCATTTGGGGATATAATTTATATTCTTCTTCTTGGCAATGTTAACTCGTAACACCAAAGCTTTGCTAGATTGGCTCATGAAGAGTTTACTGACATTCAAAAGAGCTGATGATATAAAGTTTTCCATCCCTGGCAAAAATATTAAATATTCTCATTAAGAACTAAGCTACTTGCACAGTCATTTTTGTTTCTTCAGTAATTTTAGAGGTTTGTGAATCAGTGGAACTTTTTAGAACAAGAATACAGTGTATTCCACATGGAATACACTGCAAATACTCCCGTGGCAGTATTTAAAGCTTTAGGATAAAGCTCACTTAAATTCAGCTTTTCATTAACTGAACAGTAATTTAAGGGACTTCATAGAAGGGTCTGTCTTGTCATACTCATGCAAATTTGTTATACTTTCTGCTTTTAAAAGAACCATGCCTTTTTTTGCRTGATTACTAAAGGATTTTTGTGCCTACCTTGAAGACGTATACAGGAGAAAAAAATCACAGAAATATCAATTAAGGGCCATAATCTCCTATGCCATAACCTCCTATATCAGGATCTTCCATCTGGGAATTCCAAAGGGAGTATTTAGATCTGTTCAACTAAACTTATCACCTTTGCCACCTATTTATAACCTTACAGCAGTTGTCCCTATTCAAAAACACCTTTTTGTGCTTTTACAGCTCCAATATCATCCTGTTTGTGAGAACAGAACATTAATCATTTTCTAGTCCTTCTTGCCTCCCACCATATTGAATATTTTGCCAAGTCCTGTTGACTCCTCTTTTACAAAATAYTCTTTAAAAATAACTAAATCCTTTCCCTCATTCCCTGCGGCTGAAACCCTTCTCTGAGTTCTGATCCTCTTTCCTCTCATTTTCCCTTATTGGCTCCTCCTCATCCTTGCTTCTCCTAATATGTATCTGATACTCCCACAGCTGCTACAAACTATTCCCGTAAAAGGAATCCCTCTTACAGGCTATGAATCATCTCACTAGCTTCCTCCTTCCTGACAACAAAATATTATTTCCAATTCTGATATTTTTGATTTTTTTTTCCTTTCAGTCCCATATTCTGCTGTATGGCCACTTCCATCACTGACCTCAYTCTGGCAGTGATTTCACTTTCCACGAGGTAAAGGCCACTTCCAACCCCTTTGCAGAAAATATCACAGCCTCACAGAATAGCTGARGYTGGAAGGGGCCTCTAGGGATCATCTAGTCCAACCCCCTGCTCCAGCAGGGACAYCCAGAGCACGGGGCACAGGGCGGCATCCAGGCGGSTTTGGAAGATCTCCAGAGAAGGAGACTCCACAGCCTCCCTGGGCAGCCTGTGCCAGGGCTCTGGCACCCTCACAGGAAAGAAGTTCCTCCTCACATGGAGATGGAACCTCCTGTCTTTCAACTTGCACCTATTACCTCTTGTCCTGTCACTGATGGCCACCAAGAAGAGTTTGGCCTCTTCCTCCCTACATTCTCCCCTCAGGTATTTGTACATATTGAKGAGATCCCCTCTCGATCTTCTCCAGGCTAAAYAGGCCCAGCTTACTTAGTCTTTCCTCATACAATAGATGCCCAAATACACTGCTGTGATGCATATGGTTATTCTGCATGCACGCTTCTAAGTACATCCCTTGCCCAAATGCTCTTTCCTTTTTCCTTGAGTACTCCAGAGT
This sequence comes from Nothoprocta perdicaria, assembly GCF_003342845.1. Lineage (NCBI taxonomy): Eukaryota > Metazoa > Chordata > Aves > Tinamiformes > Tinamidae > Nothoprocta > Nothoprocta perdicaria. Next base: position 251,292 of record NW_020455574.1, read on the forward strand.
GAAGCAGCAGGCACGGCAGCACACGGCTTCCTGGGCAGTCAGCGTGACACGCTCACATTCGAACTTCACAGAGAATTAAATACTGTAATTTCTAGCTTAATGCAGCTGATCTGCTACACAAAAGTCCTCCTACACAATAAGCTCTTTCATGCTGAGATTCTGTCTTTGTTCTGACACGGTGCTGAGAACATATGTGTCTTGAGTTTGGTAATACAGGACATTTTCTCCTTGTATAGGCAAAATAACTGCCTTTCCTTTTCCTCCAGAAAGAAAATACATTAACTTCCTTTCCCTCCTCCAAATAAAGATAATCAACAAATGTCTAATTGAACCAARTGACTTGACTTACTAGCTTGCCTGGTCACAGATTCTTGCTTAGCAAGATTCTGCGGACAGTGCATGGTTAGATTTTGACTCTATAGGGAAAAAAATTGTTCTCCAGATAAAACAATTTCAGCTGGTCCAGCATTCATAAAATAAACTATCCRATAAAAAAAACCCAAACCCTTAATCATCTTGTATCCTAAAAAAAGTTTGTAATTTCAACAAATACTCAGAAATGCTATGTAGGTGACAATGCTCCAAAAAATCCTTTGGCCAAAATAGCTGAGTAGGATCTAACAACACTGAAAAACAAGGGGCRTTTGCCTGCACTGTGGCAAAGAAACAGCTCATGCACCAAGTCACGGGGGCTCGAACCATGGTTGAAAATATTTCAGTATTTTAAATAGCCGAAGTTTAAAATACTTTAGTTCTACTCTGTCTGGTACCTTACAACATAGTGCACCTTTGTGCAAGTCACATCTCTCTCTTCTGTCTTCATATACACACACTCTTTTCCACAGGTTTTAACATAAATGGTTATGACTGTAAGTAGCAAATTCCTGGGATTTACAGAAATTACTTATCTACTTCAAATTACCCACTTTTTTAGCAATTGTATTTTTACAATTCCATTTACTAACTTGGCAAAAGCAAGGAAAAAAATGATTTTTCTATCGCTGTTTTCCTTGCAGCCTAGGTTGTGTCCAGCTCATTATTTTATTGACAAAGTTACCTGTTTACTGGATAAAACCTTTTAGGAAAAAGGTAAGCAGAACTGTCACCTTCAGTAGGGTGAATAGACACACGGCTGCTTTCCCTCTTGGCTTCCGACACTCTTCTAAATGTGGAAGTCATTACAGGCGAGAGCTCTCATTTTATCTGCCACTCCTCTGCCCTCCTCTGCAACCCCAGCCCACAACGTGTAGTGAGGGCGCAGAACAAACAACATTCCTTTATTTGAAAGAAAATACTGAGAGACAGTTACATTTGACAGAGTAGCAACATACACGAGGTGCTTCACACTTCTTTATTTGTTCCCTTCCCCAGCCCATCCATGACTGAACTGCAAAGACTCTGCTCATTTGCTCTTCAGATCCAAATTCTTTCACAGATTTACCCAATTTCTAATAAAAAAAAAATTAGCTTTCTATCTTTGACCAAGCTCTACAATCTCTTTTTTTTTTTTTTTTTCCTGTAACCTTCGCTTTTCCCTAAAACAGGCTGTGAAGGACTCAAGTTTCCTGTCGAGTGACCATGTGCATTCACAAGCATATAGTGAAATGGCATGTATAAGAGAAAGGATTAAAAATATGCCTCAGTCAGGCCTTCCCCTCCAAACTTGGGCCATACCCCTTGTGACCATCACGCTAGGTGTGACACTCCCTCCTTCYACCCCAAACTACATGGTCCTATGCAAGCAGGGCTTCCCTGAGCTTCCTTAATGGCAGGGAATACATTTACGGAAGTGTTGCTCTTGTACATGCAAGTTTAAAAGCTAAATTTTATAGTATGTTCAGCTCCTTCACCCGTTTTTCTCTTCCTGGGTAAGCACTCCATCCTTCTGTCACCAGGCATACACTGTTTCTGTCAGGTATTCTCACACACCTGTAATCCACATACCCATGCTGGATAGCAGTAAACTTCCATCTCACCTCAAGAGTCCTGCTCTTTGGTTCCTGCAGTGTTAAAGGGTACAATTTAACCAAAATAACAGATATATGCAATATTTGGTTTCCTTTCCAATCTACCTAGAAGGCCTATGCAATGTATGGGGYCGTAAATGACTTTTAAGAAAAGGTTTAACTTTTCTCGGTGTCTGGAAATAAACAGCTACCCGTTGTAGGGCAGAGATTGACGGATACTGCCATTTGATGAAGAATTACTCTGTTACTTGGGAATTCACTAAGTCAGACTATTTCCAGTAAACATTAAAGGAATTTTTACGCTAACTAGGCAGACAAAAACAGTTCAGAGGAAGCTACTGCCTTTTAAACCTGAGCGTGAAGCACAACGTCCCCTGGGAGTTCTTACTGCAGATCTCCTGAGCACCTTCAGTGCCTCACAGTCCACACTTGTAAAGATGAAAACTGTAACATCCCCGGCACAGCCCTTCTAATCTGAGCAGGACCTCATTTATCAGCCCCACACACGGTGTGCAGAGCCACATAGATGCACAGAAGGCATCTGCCTGCTGTATGGCTTGTCATAATGTTGCAGCAGGAGCCTGCTTGCTGCAGGCGCTGGCTGGAAGGCCAGAGCTGGCCGGAACCAACAAAAGGTCTCTCTGCTTCCCAAGGAGGCAGCACTAACAGTGACAAACCCAAGAGGTCCAATCCAGGCTCTGAGGAATTGATTCCTGCAGGTGGTTTGGTTACCTCTAAGACAAGCAGTGGGAGGCCAGCATAAGCTCCTGGTTCTCTCCTTCACCTTTCTGATTTTGGCTTTTGCTGGTTCAAACGCTGTTGGAGACGCTCCTGCAGCACAGGGAGAGAGACGCACCCCGAATCAAGCTCAGACTATGGCACAGTACCCCAAGGGCAGGCTCCAACAGCACTAGGTTTGTGCAGACCTGTGACACTGACCCGTGATGCGCACACAGGCGGCCACAAGGTCCAGCCCAGGGCCCACATTCGGGCTGCRCTGCAGCAGCAAAATGGAAACTCAGGAAAGCTGCTGGAATTCCTCACATTGGGGAAAGCAGCTAGAATGGATTAAACTTTATAGCCCTACATCAATTTCCCACCACTGGCCAGTACTACCATATCACAAAACAGAACACCCTAAGCAAAGAGGCTCCTTTAAAATAAAAACAGAGTATTGCAAAGAAATAGCATGAAGGCTTGTACATGGAGAAACAAAGAAGTCTGAATATTGTTCTGTATTTTTTTGCAAAACATTTTATAGAAAAGCAAAAGCATTTCTGCAAATACTTGTAGAGACATTACACTTAAAAAATATAATGCATATATTGTCTGACACAATTAAAAAAGGAAGGAACAGGCTAAACAGGAGCCAATAATTACGAACTGAAGTATTACCCTGAGCCTTTTTGATTTAAAATTTCATGTACAAATTAATTTTGTGTATTAAAGATTTGGAAAGCATGAAGAAGAGAAATGAAAAGATTTAAGGGTAAAAAGGATTTAAAGCATCTCTTCAAAACAACCCATACTTGCTCCAGGAAATGAAGGTCCTATTCTCGAGTCAAAACATGTAAAATATTCAGTATAACAACCAAAAGAGTTGATAACATTAACCTACGAAGTTTTATATTCACAGTCTGCGTTTGATTTAGAAACTATTTAGTATGTGCATGCAGAGGAAAATGGCACAGTTCAGGTTTTTTGTTGTGCAGGAACAACATTTTTGAACAGTGAAACTCAATCTCATTTAAAATCCAGATTTGCTCAAAAGCACAGAAATGGCAGAACACAGACCATAATTTTACTTAAAAGTCTGCAATAATGCTGTGCTTAAGATCATTTCCTTGCAAATTGCTTCAAATCAAATTGCACCTTGGGTCTAATGCAAAACAGTATCAAAAAGCTTTAACGAATGCATATAAAAACCTGAGAAATCCATTATTTATCCATTTGGCAATACTATATGATAACACATGTGACACTGGGTGATAAGACCTGTGACTGTCATCTACTAATGATGTTTAATGATGATGATGTTAAGGATTTACAATAAACTGCTTTTGGCATTGACAACAAGCAGAAGATTGTGCATTAAAATATATGCTCACATTATCCAAAACTTTTCCACACACATGTGGAAAAACAGGAGGCTGCCAGAAAGCTGTAGGTTATTTCCATGTGACAATCACATGGGCAAGATTAGAAGGGACTCAGAAAACACCTTCCTTCTCCTTTTGCAGATCAAAGTGAAAAGAGGCATTTTGAGTCTTTCAGATCTGAAGCTCAACCTGTGAAAAGGACATTTCCAAACCCAGCTTTGCTCAATGTCCAGCCCTGCACAAAGCCGTTCTGAACGAGCAGGACCTTCAGCCCTCTGTATAACCATTTCCCTATTGATTTATTATCATTTCCCTTCTAATACCAGGCCAAAGATGCTAGCACGCCCCACTCATCATGGTCCTATTCCACACATAAAAGCCCTAGTTGTAGTGTACAGCTACAGCCTTCCTCTGTCTCATTTGTGCATTCAGAGGACTTGGCAGCAGCAGATGTAAAAACCCTACCCAGGGAGAACAACAAACCCGTCCAACAGCTGGTAAGTGAAAATCTTGAAACATAAATGCCCTGAAAAAACCCCTAAGGCATTMATTCTTTGGGCACCCGAATTTCAAACAATACAATTTTCCCAGGACTTTCAATTCCTACTGACATCAATAGGGGTGGGGAAGGGCAAGGCCCCTGACAGGGGCCTTCCCAAATGTATTCCTTCCCAAATTCCTGTTTCTCTGCTCACCTGCTTTCCACCCACGGAAACTCCACTTCTCCAGATGAAACCCTATATTCAAAAAATTTAAATATAGTTGAGTGTGGCTCAGCCACAGAGCCTTGGCTCATAAAAAGTATAGCTCTATCAACAGAAGGTAGTATCACACACATACACACTGGGGAGCATATGAAAGCTAATTTAAAAGAAAACATACAAGTGTTTCATAGTTCATCCAAGCTAAGCTTATTCTGGAACAGAAGGAAAAAACTTGTTCTTTGCTCTCTGAAAGCCTCAGCCCTTCTTCCTATCATCRCTTTCAAATTTCATGCCTTCAGGCCATAAACATCCCATTTCTCATCAAATAGCTTTTTAAAATCTGCACATAACACTTCCACATCTGCCACAGGCTTTTGCTCTGCTCTTCTGAGGTGTTCCTGCAGCTCCCACTCTCTTGGCAAGCACTGACTGCAGGTACAAACCCAACACCCTCCTTGCCTCATCTCCTAGGATGTAGGATTAACTTGTCTCTCTCAAAGCTGTTGCCTTGAGCTTTGGGTGTTCTTCCCTCCCTACCTTGTTCTGTGTTCCACGTTTCCCCTGCTTTGGGCTGAGGACTCATAATCCAGCAGGATCTACACGTAATGTCCCCTGGCCAACAGGCACCTGTGTGACCTGCTATGGATTCCCTACCCCTAAATCTGTCCCTAGACTCTGTTTGGACATGGAAAATACATCTCCTAAACAGAACTGATTTGCTGCACCAAACAGAACACAGGGTTTAAGCACACGGACATTCGCAATCCATACTACCCGCCATCCGAGGACCCTAAAAACAATGCGAGGCGTCAAATCTAGGCCACATTTGGCAGAAGTGAAGTTACAGCCTGCGTGGGATAAATTCTGGTTCCAGCACAATGTTAGACCCTYCCATTTAATTATTTTTTTATCAATTGGTCAAAGCAGAGGAGATGGAGGCAGGAAAACAWATCCTATTGCCACAGATGTGAATTTACCGTTCACCCTGATAARCTTGGGCTTGTCAAAGTGTCCATCTAAGCCACTGGTTTCTCAAACAGCTCCCTTAGACCTAGCTCTGCACATCCACATACCATCATCCAGCCGCACTGCAGGTCATTTCTTCAGAAAGGCAGAAAATTCATTCAAAATATGAGTATTTATTTCCACAAGCAGGACCTCAGAAGTACAGGTGACCTTTTTTAGTTCAATTATCCACAGGCTGCCTCTCTTTCGGCAGCCACGTGTACCAGAACTCTRAAGTTCTCATTTTTTCAGCTATTTAGTCTGATAATTGTATTTCCCACAGGCTTTTGAGCAGACTCCCACTCCTGCCTTCGCGGTGGGGGAGGCCTTGCCTTGATGTGAATTACAACAAAGGCAGAAACAAGGAACACTTTGCAGATGACTTAGAAACTGAGGAACAATGAAGAAGCCAGTATTACTGCGGAATTCTTCACTAATTTAGTCACCAGCCTAACTTCTCTCTGCAGGCGTTAAAGGAATTGAGCTAAACTGAAAAACTGGGAATTTAGGAGAGGTAGAGCTCATACGAAAGGGCAGGAAATGTATTCAGAGATGTTAGACTGGACTGAGTAGCCTGCTAATCTGAGTGCTACAGACAAGTGTTCCAAGAAATTCAGGTCAATGGTTCTGTACTATTTATTTCCATCACAAAGCTTTTTTTTTTTTGGTGAAATTCTGTCCGGTACAGCCTTTCCTAAAACCGGATGAGGGCAGAGAACTCAAAGTTACCATAGTCTGTGTAGCTATTTTTATGGTATCTTTCTAGAATACCATTAACAAGAACAGATAGATTAATTCTTTGAACCTGTATGCTTGCTAAAACCTTTGACCACTGGCGAAATTCTGTGTCAGAAATTCAAGTCCAAGCTTTTTGCTAAAAAGGTTCTTATCGCTTCTCTATTTGGACATACGTAACCTTCTTTTCCTGAGGCTGTATTTTCCAAGGTAGATGCCAAGTTCTGGAGAAAGCTACTACATTACATAATTCATTCTTTTGTGCTCCTCTCACCCAATAAATTCTGGTAAAACACAAAATATATGGGCTAAACACCTAAAAGCAGAGCTCTGTAAAAGCAGAGCTCTGTAAAAGTCCGTATCTTTCCAACCCTGGAAATAATTTTAGTGAATTTTCTTTGTCTTCATAAGTACCTGCTGGCTGCATTGCACATAGCATCAAAACTCTTAAAACCAAGCAAGGATGGAATTCTTCAAAGGGCACATTATTACCCAGCATTTACTCAGGCAGGTCATTGGAAGTCTTCCATGGTCAGGTTAATGCTGGACCTGTGACAAAGCCCAGCSTGAGGACAGGGCTCACACAAAAGCGATACATACAGACGTGCAGCAAGGGCTGCAGGGACGGAAGCAACGGGACAAGGCAGATCCTTGTGGAAGCTCCTTACATGTTCCTTGTTGGGAAGCAGATCTCATGAACACCTTTTACATAAAAGTAGACCTCTTTCCTGCAGGTGTCAGCGTGCTGAGCACTAACAACTGCTGCCGCTGGAAATATTTTATGTTGACGGTTTTACAGCATCTACAGGAACAGCATCTCGGTATTGCTTGGAAGAGAAACTGCAGTTCCTACACTGATGACCCTATAGGTGTTTACAAAAAAAAAAAACAGGCTTTTTACTAACATTAAAATTGTTGTTGGAAAGCCACCAGTTTCCTCACTTGTTAACAGAGACATTAGTGTCACTCGGTAACTATTTGAGATGGCTGGGGTACTTGTATGGGTTCAGTACACTTCCATATGGGAATGAATCCAAAATCACACCTACTGCGATGGTGGAAGTTGGCCTTGCCAAGTTATAAAGTTATGAAGAAGCGGCAGAATGCTTGCAGGTAGAAGCAAGGGAGATGCTGTGATTCCTGCTCCTCTACATCTGTGTAACCAAATTAAAATGGGAATATATTCTTGAAAGTCTCAATGGAAAGAGGATGGATCAAAAATCCTCTAAGACAATGAGCTGGATGAACACAGATTATTTCACACTTTATCATCAGGCAGAATTTGTATAGAGAAGAGATCTTTATTACGTAAAGTTCCCTTCCTAAGAAGGATTAATGGAAATTTAGAGCTGTAWTAAGACTAAAGACAAACAGGGCAAAATATTCCATAGTTGTCTTCCTTTCCCCGCTTCTAGAAAGTTCAAGAGAGTCAACACATTTTGAATAAACCAKATTTTTCCTTTCCAAACCTCAATAGCATACAATTATTATTATTGCAAAGGCATTTGTTTCTCAAGTGTGGGAATGATAATGGAACCTTTGGAATCAAAGCTCCAAAGAGACCYGAGGGGACGGAAAGTCAGTCCTATGAATATGGAAAAATACATTACAACTGACAAACAGCAGACACAACAGCCCAGTTGAGATGTATAAACAGACCTGTGTAATGAAATGCTGCTGTAACTGGGGAAGACCACATCTTGCCCAYTGCATTCCAAGCAATTCTGGGCAAGTACCTCACAGAACTTACGGGCCCATTGCGGTGTCTGGGGCTGCTCCCCAAGGCCTTGCTCCCCAGTGCCTTGCTCGCAGCCCTGCCAGCTGGAGAGTGTAAAAACAGCTCAAGATTTAGCAGTAAAACAAGGAAATGGATTTAGACAGGGCTAAGAGTGTTTATGTTAAAAGGACTCAGGGCTGATGCCCACATGCAGCAGGCTGGAACCAGCAGGCATGAGGGATGAGCCCGAGCCCGAGCCCCCTACCCTGCTGCTCGGGCGGCACCCGGGGAAGCAGCAGGACACGACAGGAGATGCTGCTGTCCCCTCCATTTAACGGCATCCCCCTTCACCGCCACCTCGCACCGGCCCCGGCCGCCTAACATGGCGGCGGCGGGGGCGCCGCTGCCCGCATGCGCGGCGGGGCGGCCGGCTCTGCCGGCTCTGCCGGGAGCGGCCCACTGGGCGGGTCGGGCCGGGCCGGGCTGGGCGGCGGGGCGGAGCGGCGAGGCGGGAGGGGAGGATGATGATGATGCTCCCGCTGCCGCCGCGGGGAGAGGCGGCGGCGGCGGCGCGGGAGGCGGAGGATGCGGCGGCGCTGGTGGTGGCGGCCGGCGGCAGCGGAGCGGGGAGCGATGCGGTGCTGCGCGGCGGCGCCCTGGCCGCAGAGCGGCGGCGCCCTCACCACGCTGCTGCTCACAGGTCGGTCCGGGCGGCGCGGCGCGGCGCGGCGGGAGCTCCCCCGCGCCAGGCGGGCTGCGCGGCCCGCTCCGCAGGCCGGGCCTCCTGCGCGGCCCGCCCGGGCAGCCCCCGCGGGCCAGGCCAGGCCGGGCCCGGCGGCGCTGCGGGCGGCGGGGGCGGCCGGCGCCCGGGAAGGCGCCTTGGGCTTCCCCCCTTCTCCGTGTCGGGAGCGGGGCCCGTGCCCCAGTGCTCCCTGCCCCGCGAGCACCGCCGCCTTTCGCGTTCACCCCTCCCAGAACCGCTTTACCCGCGTGAGCGCTTGAGCTGAGCGTGCCAGGATGGGGACTGCAGAGGACGGCGCCGACCTTAATGGGGGTAAATGGCCGTGGAGCAGCGAGGTGCTGCGGGCACRGGCTCCCCGGGTTGAACCCTGCACGCCAGGATGCCTCCCAGCCCGCACCTAGAGAGGCCAGAAGTGACCCAAGATCACGACCATAGCCAGACATCTGCCTCTTAGCTGYCCAGGGGCCTCCCCTGTGGGAGCTGAGGGCTGCTCAGCCCTTTCCTARGCTAGTGTGTGTGTGTGTTGTGCTCCATGTGGGTGATCCTACCTGGCACAGGACTGCAGGAGCAACCTGGTGCGTTGAATGTGCTGCAGAGGTAATCAGTGCCCCATCGCTGTGCTATCCAGGGTAAGAATAAAATTTGATGTTCGTTAGACAGTAGAGGTCTTTTCTGTTTTCCTGAAGTGGAAATGCTTTCTGCCTCTTCTGTCACCCTCCCGCAAGGCCAAACATGGCATAGCAACCCAGAAGGAACCAGGACAGTCTTAGGATAAGCCTTAAATGTTAACTAAGARTGAGTCTAGAAAAGCTCAACTAAAATGAAGTTTCTAGAAGCTGGGTTGTGAGCGTAATCCACAGGTATCTTCCAGACTACACAGTAAGGGAAATAGACTTCTAAAGTTTTTCCAGTGTTAAGTTTTCCACTTCAAATTCAGGCTTTTTGCAGCTTGCTTCAGCTGGATTTTGTAGCTTGAAGAGCAGAATATATGGTGTGTAACTGATACAAGCAAATGTGAACAGTATTAAGTGATATCTGTCTAACACTCTTCATCCAGTTATATTTTTGTAGTAGATCCCTGGTCTGAAGTGAGATGAACCACCAGGCACCACATAGAAGTCGAATGACTCAGACTTTCTCAGTCTTTCACTTGCACTTTTTTTTCCCCCTTTAAGAAAGAGGAACAGCAAGCTGCTGTTTTCATGATAGTATTGAAGATCATCTCTTGACCTCAACTGAGTTCTCCTGGGAATAGTTTTTTCCCTTGATTCAGAGAAAACAAAATATAACAATCTTTAACTTGAACTTTTTTACGTGTAGGATGTGTAAAACTTATATTTAACAGCTTTTTGAAGAAGTCCATTTGTTGTCAGAAGTCCGTCCAGATCTCCTCCCCAGCAGAGTGATTTCAGAAGTCCACCATTCYCTTCCAGGGGCTAATGCAGTATTCAAACTGAAGGCACCAACTTTCAAACACCAGCTGATTATCATCTCCTCCAGGGCTGCGAGAGTGCTAGGAAAGCTGAGGCTTGACATTATTGTCAAAAGTGACATTTTAAGTTGAGCTTTTCTAATGTGAACTAATTGACAGTTCTTTGGCTTTAACACACTTTGCTGCAAGGCAAAGCTGGAGTCTGGCAAACTTTTAAGTTGCCTTCATATTCTGCTCCTAAAGAAAAAGTGGTTTTAGAAGAATTATTCAGATGACTGTGGCCATTTTGTGGTTGTTGCCTCGTGTTTCTGCAGTTATGGAGTTAGTTGGCAGTGCCTCGTATTGGCACGGGAATGCTTGTTTTGTCCCGGGAATAGGGAGAGAGAGAGAGAGAGAGAGCAACTAAGTCATTCCCCCCCAGCCAGCCATTCCCTATAAAGCAGTCAGAACAGAGAAGGAGCTCGTGAGTTCTCGCTCCAAACGCTGTGATGACAGGGTCACATTAATTTGTCATAAAGCTGCACAGCTGCCAGAAAACGGTGTCCTGCCCTTCCACAGCCGAGGCATTTTTTGTAGCTTCCCTCGTGGGCACAAATGCTTGTGCAGAGATAACTGAGTTGAATGAATGTGCTCTCCTCCCCGTCAAGAGAAGAAAAACCCACAGCCTAGTTTAGTAAGTTCAACAGGTCATTAAAAAACACAAACTCCAAGAAATAAAAAAGAAACAAATAGACACACAAAAGCACACCACACGTTTCTACTGATTTGCATTAAGGAGCCAGGAATGAGCTGGGAGACRCTCGTGTGGCTGCTGGTTTCTGGCCGTGTGAAACTGCTCTGAAACCTCAGCGGAGGAGAGGAGCGTTCCGGAGGCTGCAGCAGCAGCTTCTGCAGCCTAACAGCCCTGGTGTCCCTGCCTTTTGTTGCTTTTGTGGATGCAACYGTAAGGACAAAAATATTTTCTTCGTACAGGGCTTAGAACCTGTCCCGAGCAAGGTGGATTTATCGTGTCTTYGCACTGATCTGACGCAGAGCAGTAGGCAAGATGTCCAGATGGAGTTGGAAGTGCTTGCTTGAATAAATAGTTACACAAGGAAAAAACTAGTCATCCTGTTAGCACATTTTCGTTACAGAAGGACATTCTTTATAGGTGGAATAGTTTACATTTGGAAGTCTTGGAGATYGTTAAGCCAGATAACAATAAGAAAAAGCTTTATAGCAGGAATTTATCTTCTGGTTAGAACTTGTAGTGTATAAGGAAAAGGTTGTTTTGACTCATKAATGTTTTTAGAGTTGATTAGAAGTTTATGACAATACTTAGGAGTTTCAGTCATGATACTAGAATGCTTTTTTTTCTGAAAATAGATTACTTACGGTAAAACAGAGAAGAAATTCCAAAGCTAGACAGGAATATGCATCTGGACATAGCTTTGGGATATTTGAGTAGTTACTGGTGATTTGAGAGAAGGTCATGGTATAGACAAGCAGAAACTGCAAAATATTCTGTATGGTTAGAGCTTCAACCTCTTATTCCTTAGCAGAACTCTAAAGCAAGATGGGAAAATTTTTAGCTTTGGTTAGTTCTAGGAAGAGAAGAGAACCGTGGAAGAGGAGAGCTAAGAAACCGGAAAAAAGAAGCGATTTTCCCTCCTSGTCAGTTCAGCTGTGTTATAGAAGAAGGGTAATAAATTGACCAAAGCAGAAGTGCTTTGGCACGAGAAGAATTTTTATATGACTGCGTCGCTGGAGTGCGATAATAAGTGGACCTATCAAGCAAAAGTGAAGTTTTACACCTTTTGCAGTTTTGGTACAATTATATTCAGACCATTTGGGGGAAACTTTTTCTGTAGCGTTAGATTTTTATCAATGCATTTTAAGATTGATTTTATAACAAACTTCTTATTTTAACAGATGGGACTGTCTTATGCTTAGTTGGAACAGATTTCAAGTTAATACTTTAGGAAGGAATTATATTATTAGGAAAGAATTATAAATAATCTTTCTATGAATCTGTCTTTATCATAGACTTGAATTTTCTTTTGGCCTGTTCTCACTATGCTAAGTTCAAAGAAAGATACTCAGCTTTAAAATAAGCGAAGAACCATGTAGCTGTTAGAGCTGAGGTTGGCTTAAGTAGTGTCCCTGTCTACTCTTTCTGCTCACCACAGTTGCTTCTGATAGGTACCTAACCTATTCTGTGATTGCACTGAAAGTCTTATAGCAGTTCAGAGCAATAACTGAAACATGTAGGTTATATATAAAATGTTATATTAACTAGACTATGCTTTTTTCATTTAAATAATAATGTTCTGTCATCTAAGTTGGATAATCTTGCTCTCTTTTTGTTCAACTCGGGTATTTTCTAGCTATCTTAACCAACAGATCATATTTACATGAACCAAGCAAAAAATGATAATACATTTTTTCCATATATATCAAGAGTTCCTGTTACCAGTATTTAAATTGTTTTTCCTTTCCTGATTTTGAAAATGTAACTCTTTAAAGATGGAACTTTCTTTAATCTTGTGCWTGGTTCGTCAGGGATATGTATTATAACATTGAAGACACAAGTCAGTGATGATAATCTATCTTATGCTAAAATCCAACATACTGTAAAATAAAAAATAGCAATAAAGGTATTTTAGTCATTGTTAGTTGAAATTGGGATATTTTGGACRAAAAGCTAATTACACTGTTAATCAGAATCTCAAGTTTTTCTGCTGTTCTTGTTTTTTACTTTTTTAAGTGTTTTGAATGTGAAGAAATTGACTGAAGTGACACTGGTGTCACTGAATGAGAGTAATATGAGCTTGTTACCTATGTTGAAAGTTTATGTTGTTTTGTTAATAGTATAGCTGTGATACTCTATATATAGCCAGAAAAAGTTATTTATATAAATCATATGTCAAACTTTTTCTTTAAGTTTTACTCTATTTTAATGTGATATTATTTAGTTAGAAATAAAAATAAGTATAAACCGTTTCTTTAAACCGTTTAAACGGTTTCTTTATTTAACTTCTTATTCATGTTAGTCAGATTTGATGTAAATGAAGATTTTTATTTTTTGAGAACTCCAGTTTCTTCCCAGCTGAATATTGGAGACTGTCTCTAAATGTTGGTACAACTGAGCTGCAGACTTTTTGAAGTAGGTTATTTTTTGGTAGTAGCCTAAGCCATGGAAATGAGAATATTAGCCATGTCAGTGAACATTATTATTTGTAAAACACAAAAATTTTGTTCTCTTCTTAGGGTTTAATTTGCAGGATTCTGAAGAATGCGAATGCYAAGTTTCCCAGTGAGTTCATAAGACTGACAAAACTCTCTTTTTAAAATAATTTTGGAGAAATACCCAGAGGTTATAAAAACAAGCRAATGCTATGGAAACAGATAATTACCTGTGGAACAAAAATGAATAGCTGTAGAGCTTGGAAACAGTTCTGATTTTGACTTTAAACTTTTACATAGTTATTAATGAACTGAGCGCAGAGGCCTGTGCTAATCGTTTAGCTGACCTTTCGAGCAGCCTGGGAGGCAGAGCTAGCATAATTAATTCCTGCTTCTTACATAATAGCCATGGTTGAAGAGGCTCTTATCTTGCAGAAAATATCCAATACAGCGCAAATTTATATTGATGGAAAATCCATCTTGTAGTAAATTGCTTGCACTTCAGTAGTGCATATTTGATGGTAAGAAGCGGGAAAGTTTGGGGTACAACTTCTCCCTTTGCTGGTGGAAGATGCATGTGTGAGCAGCGAGGCAGACACCACTGGATTCTCCATAAGTTCTTGGGTACAAGTTCTCATTTCAGGGATGGGCTAAGCATCTTGCTGCAGGCAGTGTCCTCCTGACCAGTGTTCTGTAGTAACCTGGGGTCTGTTTCTGGCTGTTCCTTCTGAAGTGCAGCTCTGAGCAGCAGGTCAGAAAGGTGTCTGCATTTGTACTGCCAGCTCGAGGCGCAGGAAGGACTCTGAGGCAGATTGCAGTAGAGAAACAAGGGGACATTTTTTTTTTTTTTGAGCATGGTCCTAGTTTGAAGAAGAGAGAAAGAGGGTAAMAAAAGCTCGGAACAGCATTAGGATGTTAGAGAATGCAATAAGGGAATGATAAAATTGGTCCGTGATTGTTAGATCCTTTTTGGACTGTGAAGGAGACAGGATTTGTTGTGGATATCATCTGTGAATGCCATTATACATTTAAAACATTTACTTAAAAYCTGTGCAAAGAAGAAGGGCACTGTAGGTTTACTCCTCCTGTGAGGGTTTGAATTACAGGCTAGACCTATGGGTTGTTCCAGCTCTTGTAAGTACCAGTGGGTGCTCTAACAACTGTGGGAATGTGTAACGAATGTAGGAGCTTGACACTAATAACTTTTTTCAGTGYGAGTACAAGACTGATCTAATGATCTCTTGATTTTCTCTTTGATAAACTAAGTAGCTCGCACTCAGGCATTCTTCAGTATAAGGCCTCTTTTGTCATCCTTGAATCGTATTCATGAATCTCCTCTGAACTTTCCTCGTGTTGTCAACATCCTTCTGAAAGGCTCTGTGCAAAAACGAGAMACAGCTTTTGAAAAGTGATCGTGTGTGTCAAATATAAAAATAAAGCCTCCCTTCTCCGTCTTGATGTTCCTGTTTATATATTAGCTGTTCTCAGCACTGCGTTCTAGTGGAAGCTTCTGTTCAGCTGATTATTATCTGCCATATGTCCCTACTCTTTTATCAAAGTTGGGTATCCTCGAATTGCATGCTTTGTATAGGTGACATGTGTAATGTGCTCCTGGATGTGTATTTGCATTTCACTCCATTGAAGTGCACATCACTGGAAACGTGCAGCTTATCAAGCCAGCTCAGACTGTTGTGTGTCAGTGGCTTGTTGCCTACGTTAGTTATCAGTCTCCCAGTCTTTGTTTTTACCTACAAATACTGTCAGTGTATATTATATTTCCAGGTTATACAAAAAAAAGTCGAGTTGCGTGAGGCGAAGAGCTGAACCTCGTGAGGCCTGCTAGAAATCTGATATAACATTAACTATTCAGTAGGTGTATTCTCTTGCTGCAGCCCGACACCATGGGCTGCCTGTGGTAAAAGCTGCTTAATGGGCAGTGTGTTCCCTAGTTGTTTCATTTCACAGCCTGCCRTTTAAAATTAAATAGGTAGTGATGTGTACTTATATTAGGTCACGCTGTAAGTGCTGACCGCTGAATATCGGGTACTCTGGTTACCTTTCCCATTCCCCTGTGCCCTGCAGCATAGGGTAGAGATGGGCAGCGAAGYTCCAAACCTCAAAGAACTTGTGAACCTAAATCAAAGACACTTGCTTATGGTTTACACTTAAAATGCACCTTCTTTAATGAAGTCTTGCATTTTTTGTTACGTTGTTTCGCTTGGGATTGGTCTGTGACTGGCTACAATTATGTAGTTCATCCTATTGCAATATTGGAAAAACTTGGTAATCTCTCTAGTATTGCAGGAATTACTGATAGTTTGCACTATAAATTTCTTGTTTGCTCTTCACCACTTTTAAAACTTTTTAAGCTTAAAACTTGCACCTTCAGCTGTGTAGAACACAGAAACAGTTGAATCTGTCTAAGTGGGATGAAAATAACTTATTTATTTATTTATTTTCAAAATTGCATTACTGATTGTATCTGCAAGGCAGAATCTCCGTGCTGTGTATCTGCATCTTTACACAAGCAAAACTCTGCACTGGCGATATAAGTTCCTTACTTTGACCCAAAGAAGTTATGCCAGTAAAAGTAGCTTTAGGTACTTTCTTGCTTGTATGTGACATTGATGTTTGTCAGAGAATGCTCTTCATTGTGCTCTTTGTGAATATGATTATGTATCAACAAAAGCACCTGCAGATGTAGGAATGTTCAGTACAACTTGTTCGGGGAAAAAAAAATGTCAAAAGGATGACTGTCAGAAACATTATTATGTATTCTCATGAAATATCACCATTTTTAAACTGAGGTTCCTAAACTCTGGAGAAAAACTGCTGAAAACAAACCCTCATTTAGGAGATCCCATATAACACTGAATTTGTAGAAGTCTGTTGATCTGACTAATTTTTTTTTGCATTTGTTTTATTTTGAAAAGCTTTTTTGTTAAGCTCTGCTGATGGCATAAATGGAACAGTTAACTGGAAGACTAAGCAAGCCAACAGTTATATTATCAGCAGAATAAAGGCTGTTGAGAAGAATGGTGAGTTTAGGTTGTAAATTTAAATCCCATGTTGGTTCAGTCAAAGCTGCTTTTAATATTCTTGCTTTTCCAGTTATGTCCTTGTTTTAGGAATAAGGTGGTACTTAAAGGTAAGTAATTTTGAAAAACTGCTTTTCTTTCCCCAGTATTTTAAACATTTAGACCTGTGTGTCTTCTGAGTTTTCCCCAGCTTTTTCTGTTGCAGCTATGGCTTTGCTTGAAGTAATGGCTGTATGCACAGTCTAATCTTGTGCGTTTTCTTATTGCTGCCTGGAAATACCTCTGCTGTAACTTCTCTATAACAATTTTTAAAATTGTTCTATGTACGTATGCAAAATACTATTTTTTTGTCATTTGTGAAAGTACACATAGAGTATTGTAGCTACTGTATACCAAGTGGTAAGAAAAATGCATGGACCAACAACTCAAGTTATTTCTGGGCTTGTACTTCCTCTGTAAAAATCAGTGGGGAGAGATTCTATAGAAATAAGCCAGAGAAGATTTCCACGCGGATTTTTTTCTGGAGGTCATCAACACACAAGACTCCAATCAACACAGGAGGTCTTCTAAAGTTTCTGGAGTCTGGGATTGTCCTTATGTGATAAAGGAGCCCTAACATATGGCTGTTTACAGTTTATGCCATGGACACTGACAGAATCCCAGATGAATTTTTGCTTGTGGTCAAGGTTACAAGAAGGACAACAGGGGCAGTTTCTCCACATGATTCAAGAAGAGCAATGTGTATTTCCTAGTCTTTCATTTCYAGGCTGTTCACTTCTTTCTCAAGTCTCCAGATTTCCTGACCTCTATTTGGTTAGGTCTTGGTATCTTCAGAAAATCTTCTAAAGGATCTAGAAGCAACGGAAAAAAAATGCAGTGCTGTCAAGGTAGCCAATATTGTCTTTTTTTACAGTTTTGTTTTGGTCCTATATATGACCATTAATGAAGAAATAGCCCATGGTTAATTAGTTGGATAGAGTCTTATCACAGGTCCCCAGGATTTTAGGTGCACAGGGAAGATCTCCAGGTGATCCATGTTGTCTATCTTCCTTATTATACTGGTATCTAGAGGTTGGTAAGCCCCGCTGTTTCATCGCTTGATTAAACATTCATCTCTAGTTTAGGCAATCTCATGAAAATTACTGTGGGTTTTAAAAACCTGAAGGGAACAGCATTTMATTTATAATTTCATTCTTGAAAAGCAATGATTGCTGTAGTGGGCTGAAGACTCRTGGTTTTCGTTGTGATTTTGAAGGACCCCCACTGGGGAAAAAAAAACCTTCTCTGACAAAGGCAGAGAGTTTTCTAGTTGTTAACCTCCAGATTCATATAATTACAATGTATTATTTGCTTACCTTCACAGAATAAAGTCCGTTGGTTTTTTTTTTCTTTTTTTTTTCTTTTACATCTGAGTGGAATTTTTAAACTTCCACCAAGATCACTGCCTTATGTCTGGCTGAAGGCCTTGTTAGTTTACTTATATCAGCTATAGAACGTGTCTCATTGCTTGGCATATGCAAGTGGTTTCCAGTAGATTTCCTGTAAAAGACATTAAGTACATGGATTATAGAGTAATTTTTCCTTCAGTAGCTGCTGATTCCATTATCCTTTTTTCCTTCAAATATATCATTTATGAAGAAAATATATTACTTTTTCACTCTTTCTTCTATTTGAATTGATCTTCCATAAATCAGAAATAGGAAAATAGATTTTTCTTTTTTARTATTTTATACATCTTCACCCAACCACTCTATTTTTTTCTCAGATTTCCTGTCCTGYGAATAATCCTATTAATGTTATAAATTATTTTCAGCTTTTTTTTGGAAAATATTTTAAGGGAATTAATTGATTTCCTTGATGTATATATAGCTCATACACAAAAGTGAATACAAAACTTTTTTGGGGTCAATAACTTACTAATTTTAATTCTTTAAACATCACATAGCTCTAAGTTATTGTAGTTAAATTAAGCCTACRTAATTAAAATTAACTGCTTTATTAACCACAAATAATTGAAATAAACTATATTTAAATTTCAAGATTTGTTTTACAGTTCAGTACTGTATCAAAAGCACTTTCAAAATAGGGAAACGGCAGCTCTGAAAAGCAGATCATTGTATGTGATCATGAGTATGATTGATGGCAGGATGTTTTAATGTTACAAATAGCACTAAATGTCTAGCAGGAGAGATAAGAACTACTTTTTCTTGTTAATTGAAATGATTTTTAATTTTTTTTTATGGGAAAAAAAGATCGACAGACCTTGTATATGCCAAGAAATGAGTCAGTGGTGTTTTGTGGAAGCTTTCCTGCTTTAGAATGGGATCAACAGCGTGTTGAGAGCTTGAGGCTGCTAATCCAAGGAGATCCAGGTGGGGTTTCCAGGAGGGACGGGGTGCGGAGGTCCCCGCTGGAGCTGTGTGCACCTCAGCCGGGCGGCCTGTGCCGCCAGCCRAGCTCTGGGCAGCGCAGCCAGAGGGATCTGGGACAGTGATTCATCTCGTTTTACAGGAGAAATCAAATTAATCAACCCTTAGAAGCCTCTCTTTCTCTCCACTGACCATAAAAGGAGCTTAACTAATTCCACTGTGGATATTGTTTCTGTGGGCATCTAAAATTAGGTGAGTTAGATTCCACCCTGAGTGCATGGCACAGGGGATGGGATGTCCCTGATTAATGCCTAGTTAGCCAGGCTTCTTGAGCACATCCCAAATAGGGAGGGTGGCACAGTGAAAAGTTTGAAAAGCTTTATACCACCATGATATAACGGTATGAACTTGACAGATGTGTTAAATCTTGCTTATGGGCAGATGAGAGTGTTGAGATTGGCCCTTCTGTGCCCTCCGGGAGAGGCTGTTGGGAGAGCGGCGCCGCCGCCTGGGCTGTGCGGCCTCGTGCCCGAGATGGCCGCCSGAGATGGCTGCCCGTGTGGCCCCTTTCCAGACAGCAGCGGGTGGCTGCGCGTTCCCCTCTCTGTGACTTACCTGTATTTACTGCTTTTCTAGTCATCATTTCCTTTACAAACTTATCAGCAAAAACTGATTCTTTCAGGTCATTCATGTCAAAAAAAAAAAAAAAAAAAATAGTGTGATCCATGTGAAGAAAAGTAAGCAGTCCTCTGAGACTCCATGACACACATGTGTCAGATCGGAGTTCTCCATTTATGCTAAAGTATGCCCCTGGCAACTGCATTTGTAATTACATAGAAAATAACTTACATAGTATTCAGCTTGTTCTGAGCTAAGTTATCCTTTATTTTTTTAGTTTTGAGGTCCCATAAAAGTGGCTTTGATTTTTGGTTTGAAGTTAGTGTCACTTCCCGTTCCCTTTTCTGTATCCTGTTTCAGCACAACCACAGTATCTTCAGTAAAGAGCYCTCTAACCAAAGTTTTAAACCTCATGGATGTAGGATGTGTGTGAGCCTGCTATTCTCAAAAAGTCTAACTYTAAGAACTCATACAAATCTTTAGGTATTCTTGGGACTGAAAGTGTATCATCAGCATTACCTGCTTCTGTGAGGCATTTCCATAAATACAAAATAAAAATATGTACTGCATTGCTTTGTCCTTCTTTGTACTAGAACTGAAAAAGTCATCTATTTTCTTTCAGTGAGGAATCAGTACCATTAGTAAGATTTTTCTGTATTCCTTGTTTTATTGTTAGATATCTAGAAAGATGACTATCATTCTGTTGCTGTATTTTCATTGTATATGTAACAATAAAAAAAACAATAAAAGTACAATTGACTTCTTTTTTTATTGCAATAAAAATAACTAGCTTGCACAATGTTTGAAATTCTCAAGTTGGCTGCATTGTTTCTTGAAATATTGGAAGGAATCCTAACAGCCAAAGAGAGGACGTGGTCTGCATTCTGTCCTTAAATCCCTGCAACCCTTTAAAAAACTTATTAACAGGTATCTAATATTTGTGGCTTTCCTTTTCCCAGTTACCAACACTGCCATTGAAATGCATGCTGTCTTATCTAGAGCATGTCTCATTTTTGCCTTTTTCTGTCTCTTTTCTTTCCTTCTGCTTTTCAGTGTACACGATTCTGTCTAAGGTGCACTCTGATCGGAATGTATACCCTTCTGCTGGAGTTCTTTTTGTTCATGTTTTGGAGAGAGAGTACTTTAAGGGGGAATTTCCTCCTTACCCAAAGCCTGGTACGGGATGCTAAGATTTTCCATGTTACATTGTAAAAAAAATTAAAAATTTCTGATTTGTAAGCATACTTTTTAAAAGGATGCATATAACTGTATGCTRAATAATTTATTTACTAATTTGGGATCTGTAATTAATTTGTAGATCTGAAATTAGAAAAGATATCTCTTCTTCACTTTCTCATTAAACCTGAAATTGTGGAAGTTTAACTGTAGTGTTAGGAAAAAAAAATGCAACAGTTTTGTTAAAAATGCCATTTAGAGCAATATTTCAATTTCAGGCATAGTATATATCAGTATATATTAAGGAACACTTTGAAGGCATAAGTAAACTTGAAACAAGGTAGAAAATTAAACATGAGAATACAATGTTTGCCTTCAATAAAAACAAAAGCTCCTCTTGAATCAGTCTTCTTTCTGTATTTAGTAACTGTTTACTCTTATTAAGTAGCTTGTTTTGAGAGAAAGTGCTGTGATTTCCTAAGTATTGTGTTTTGACTTGCAACTAAGGTAAATGCCAAAAGGGTAAATCATAAGAAATTTAAATGATACATAAACAAGGTAGAGAGGAAAGAGAGAACATTTTCCCTCCTTGTCTGTCAACATTGAAAGCTTTTATGGGAAGGCTGTAATACAAGGATAGTGCATGCATAATCAAAAAGTATTGTTCATTAATAAGCTTTTGAAATGATTTGGGAGTACCATTTTCAAAATTCACTTTTCATTTTGCCTAGGTGAAGTAAGTAATGATCCTATAACATTTAATACCAACTTAATGGGGTACCCAGACAGACCTGGATGGCTACGCTACATACAAAGGACACCGTACAGCGATGGAGTTCTGTATGGCTCACCAACCCTAGAAAATGTGGGCAAACCAACCATCATTGAGGTATTTTCTGTCATAATTTCAAAAAGATTTGTTTTAGAATATATATATATATATATCTCAAAATATGCAGCAAAAAGCCCTTTTGTGAACAGTTGTACTTGACAAGTATCTGGATTCTAAACTTCCCCCTATGTATCTATATTCATGCAACTGATATTCCAGAGTATTCTTCCTCTTTATTGAAATCCCTTTAAAGAAATTAAAAATCTATTACTTTTTTTAATAATCAATCTCACAATGCTTTACAGCATTATTTACTGGGAAGTGATGTAGACACCTTAGTCACTGCTTTGCCTGTTTTCTATGACTGAAATGAGTGAACTAAACTRTAAATTAACTACCAGAAGGTAGTCTGGTTTTGTTTATGTTGTGAAACGTTTCTCACCTTTTAGGAATTAAAAAAGTGATAGTGCTGGTAACAAACCTCATTCCTTCCTTATTTTCATAAATGCGAATGTAATCAAAGTAGAACTTGGGAGGAGAGTCGCACAGTAACCACTGAGGACGGTGTTTGGCTACTGCAAGTATTTCAGGCCTTCCATGCATGTAGATCCTTGCATAGACCAGCAGAGGCGTAAGTTTCTGAAAGTAAGAGGCATGAATGATGTATCTGCCCAGTACAGTTAYAGATTCCAGGATATTGTGTCAAACTACTTATTTTGGAGTAAAGCTTATGAATACATGCATGGAGTATGACTTGACTATGTTTAGAATTAAATCTAAACTCATATCCTAAAGGTTGTTATTCCTGGGATCCCAATAATTTTTCCTTTAAATGTTTCTTATTTGATCAGTTTCCTGGGAGCTGTCAATGACTTTAGAGCTTGTGCCCTTGGAAGGAGAGGCTGGAGGGCAGGAGGGGAATGGAGAAACCCATCTCTGCTTATGGTGTTTCTGAATCAAAGATCAGAATAAAGGATATGCATATATGCATGATACGTTCTGCACGTATGGCAGAGCACTCGTTTCTGGATCAAAATATATCACATTCACACATATCCATACGTAATTAAATTTGGATATAGGTTGTATCTAAAAAGAGTACAGTATTTGACTTGAAGGTAATATCAAATACATGTGTTTTATCTTTCAAATGTATTAATGATTTGATACATTTCAAAAAAAGGAAGCAAAATGCGTTCAAAGTCAAAGCGTTTTTGATTTATCAATATAATATTCMTTATCTTACTGTTCCATAGACTTGATTCTCATATTTGCTATTATACAGTTTTCCTATTTTTTTTTACTACTGTATCTTTTTCATTCTAGATCACTGCGTATAACAGGCGTACATTTGAGACTGCAAGACATAATTTGATCATTAATATAATGTCAGCAGAAGGTATGTACAGGAAGAACTTCCTCCATTTGAACTACAGAAGCAAAAAAATATGGCTTTTTTTTTTTTTTTTTTTGTTTTTTTTTTTTTTTTTTTTTTTTCTGCGTATAACAGGCGTACATTTGAGACTGCAAGACATAATTTGATCATTAATATAATGTCAGCAGAAGGTATGTACAGGAAGAACTTCCTCCATTTGAACTACAGAAGCAAAAAAATATGGCTTTTTTTTTTTTTTTTTTTGAGAAATAAAATACTGTGAAATAGTTCTCCAGTCTTTAAGTGAAATGTAGAGGCACAAAGGGGAAATGAGAGCTGTAAGACTATCATCTGTTATTCATAAAAATGTCTATTGCGTTTTTGGGAATAATTTCCAAAATTTTTCTGTTTTCAGGAGCAGGCCTTACACAAAGATATTTTTCTTTTTGCTTTTTTTTATATACAAAGAATAATTATAAGTGTATTTTAGAAGGACATCCAGTATTCATACTGAAGGACAAAGATTTTATAAGCAACATGCTACTATTTTTCATCTCCTTTGTTGGATTTGAGATTCAATTTTTCAAGCAGAGGGTAGAATTTATAGACAATAGCCCAAATTCCCAATAGCATTAGYGGGTATTGCTCTGTTAAATTAAATTTAGCTGTCCAAATATGTCTTCAGCAGCAGAGTTGGCATTCTGAAATGGTATCACAAGGCACCAAAGTGCATTTTTAATGTCTTTATGAGAGAATGAGTTTTGTAATAGAAAATGCTTCAGGACAGCATTGACCTTAAAGATTCTCCTTGCCCTGGCTCTCTCCCCATTTGTAGTGACTATTTCTTTTGACATMTAAGAACAATTCTGACTAAATTATCCAAGTACTGCATTTCTCTTATATTGTCATAAATCTTGATCTTCAGTGGTGCTAGTGCTGCCATATGGTGCTGCTGATGTTATTTGACACAGTGGATTTGAATCCCAAGACGTAAGTAGTCATCAAGATTAATTAGAAAGGAGAATGAGAATTAAACTGTGCTTCAGCTAGGTATTCCATAGTTATGTGAACAATACACATGAGATAGGAAGGTTAATAAGAAAATGCTTTAAAATGGGCTAGGTTTTGGTGGTTTTCCTCTGTTTCTTTGTTTTTTGCTTGCTTTTAGGTATTTATTTTACCTGTTACAGACTTTCCACAGGAATTGTGCAGTTAAAGTCTTGTATTCTAATTTTCTGATAGCGAGTTTTCTACTTTGTCAGTATTCTTATAATATTAGCAGYTATGCTTTTTTCTGTAGAATGAGTCAAATATGTTTTTTTCAGCTGAAACTGTTCACCAGATATGACACAAGCCCTGTGTTAAGTCTGGGGAAAAATATTCTTTTTGGGGGAGGGTAGACGGGGGGGAGATTAAACAGAGAGTAAACAGCAGAGTAAACAAAGCTCTGGAATTAAGCAAGCCCCACAAGCTTCATGTAGGGCTGCAACCACCTCAGCCATACCCTGATTCGTGTGTAGACAAGGCACAATATAGCTGTTCTGAGGTGACTGCCTCACCCCTGGGTGTTAGAACTGATAGTCCATATCAATTGGGCTTCATTTTAAAAGTTGCTTCTCTGTTAAACAGATAGCAAGTATTTCAGCTTTCATATCTGAAAAGGAGATGGGAATTTAAGACCACCGAAGCATTGATATGCCTGAAAATGCAGCACACATCCAACATCAGGAAGCTAACGTGGATTTTTCAGGGGAGTACGTTGTCATCTTCAGGTTCAACCTGAAATTGCAGCGTTTTGGATTTGCATCCTTGAAATCTCTGAGAGCAGTGTCTACGTCATTGAAAGTTGGAATCGGTTGTCACTGCAGGTCACAGTTTTGACCCCAAGTTTACCATGAATGTAATTTTATCTCTTTAATGAAGATTAAAACAGCTGAGAATCTCATTCTCCAGTTCCTGTCCTCATCRGCCAATTGCCTCATAAATTGCCAGTGGCTTTCAGCTTAAGCTAATGGTGCTACCAATGCTTAATTAAACAAACATGATGGGATTAGGTTTAACGTGAGCTAAATTAAATTAAAAGGTTTCTGGAAAGGGATATCAGTCTTAAGGAAGGTGGCATTGAATTAATAGCTAATATAAATATTTTATTATGAAGCCTTCATTAGAGGCAAAACTCTCTCTTCTTTGCAACTAGATTTTCCTTTGCCATATCAAGCAGAGTTCTTCATCAGGAATATGAATGTAGAAGAAATGCTGGCGAGTGAAGTCCTGGGAGACTTTCTTGGAGCAGTGAAAAACGTGTGGCAGCCGGAGCGCTTGAATGCTATAAACATCACTTCAGCCCTGGATAGGGGAGGGAGGGTTCCCCTTCCTATCAATGACATGAAAGAGGGGTAAGCATGTCGTGCTGACATTTTTATTTTTTTCTTTCTAGCAGTTCAAATTATGTCTTAGTGAAATGCTTAGTATTTTCCCAGGCTTTCTAGAAACGGTGCAATTAGTGTTTTATGCTGAAATCCAGGTTGGAAATAGATACTGAAGGTAATTAATTGCAAAACTCCGTGCAGGTAAATGCACTTATTTTGTAATTCCAGTCTTCCCTACAAGCAGTTGTTTGGYATGCTTTCAACTAAGCAGCAGTTTTTGATTCGAAAAACCCAAGGTTTTGGGACAGGATGTGCTAGAACATAGGGGCAAAGTCACTCAGATTGAGCATCCATCACTGTCACCTGTAGTCGCGCCCCTAGTGCAGTCTGTGATCACGAGTTCTGTGTTTCTGGAACACCATGGACTGTTGGAAATGATAAGCTGAGATGTCTGGGGAATTTATGTTACTGAGTGCAGAGTGCAGGAATTCCCTGTTTCCAGCTGTGATTCATAATCCCTGATTCTGTTCTGAAATATGAAACTTCTTTAGAAAATAACTAAAATGGATATGGTAGCACTTTTTCCCTTGGAAAAATACAGGTGTCTAGTGATTTTTAGATATTTTAGTGTCAAATAATAGCTAMGGGAGGTAAATACAACATGTGCATGGAGCCCTTTTGTGCATGTGATGTTGCTGAACACATCATCTAAAGAGGGAAAGCAACTTTGCCAGTGCATATCCTGTAGTACAAGCACCATACTAATGCCAAGTGGCTGAGCAGATTTATATCTGAATTTTATTCAAACATTTAGTCAGAGAATGCCTTATATACCAAATGGCAACCAGGATCTGATTTCTGTTTCAGGATCCATTGATACAGTGTTATGTACTACAGCAGCCTTGTTTATTTTGCAGCAGCATCCTACGTACCTAAGTATGAAAATGAGTAATATAATCAATTAAATAGCCCTTATTTTATTACTTATGTATTTTTTATAATGCTAAGTATTTTTTTACAGCCCCTTTCAATATTTTGCAAATTTTGTTAGTAGTACAGCTGGAGTATGGAACCTTTCAAGAGAGACTGGAGACTCTAAGAGGTTCTTATTAGTATTAGGTTTAGAAATATTAGTTCTCCTTGTTTGTTTGTTTGTTGTTAAAACCTGGGAAGAAATGCTTTAAAGATATTCCACTGAGCAAAACTGATAAAATCTTGCTGTTCAGGCATGGTTTTCAAAAGTAATATTATTTTTCACTTGAGGGATCTACAGCTGCAACTCTGTGACTTTCTAAAAGCTGAAGGCCTAATGTTAAGCAACCTTTACATTATGCAGCCAGAATAAATGTTAAAAAGTAATTGTAATAATCCTATGTTGGAATTTTTGATTCCTATGTTTGGATGATATCTACTATTAAGAAGAAAAAGTTCTAGTCTTTAAAACATCCCTGATTATTATTTGAACAATGATAATCTGTGGAAGGGTAGGTCACTGTCGCTTGGGTGCTTGTGAGAGGTTACCTGACCCTGTGTCCCTGCTCTCTTGTGCAGTGTGTATGTTATGGTCGGCGCAGATGTCCCTTTCTCCTCATGCTTGCGAGAGGTTGAAAACCCACAGAATCAGTTGAGATGTAGCCAGGAAATGGAGCCTTTAATAACCTGCGATAAAAAATTTCGTACCCAGTTCCACATTGACTGGTGCAAAATCTCCTTGGTGAGTACTTTTATTGTTGCATGAAAATGATGTTTACAGAAGTACATTATCTTGTGCCAGACATTATTTAGGAAGGAGTTTTTCCAGCCTGCCAGAAACAGTTCTGCCAAATTCTACTTCATTGTGACTGATCAGTCATTGTGACTGGCCAGCAGTGAAACCACCAAGTTCATTTTCAGTAGTGGTGACTGATGTAAATGGCTCAAGAACTCTAAGGCTCACAGAACTAAGAGCAATGCAAGAATTATTTAGGTAAGCATAGCTAATCAATTCAACAACAGCTCGTTGTACTTGCTTTCTTAAAAAGTATGTACACATATATATTTTCTCAAATATTGAGTCTACAGAACCGAGTAGATAAATGGTATTTTTGCGTTGTTAAAAAGCTTTCTGAAAATTGTCTAAAATACATTTTGTTTTAAAAGTGTCTTTCCTGTAGGAGAAAAAAAAAGTGTTTTTTTTTTTTTTTTTTTTTTTTTTTTTTTTTTTAACTAGTGATATCCAAATAAATGGGAACACTCTTCTCAAGTCAGTCAAATACAGGAAAAAATGGTAACTGAAAACAATACTATTTACTGTGAAAGGAGTGTAATTCACAGAGAAGCTTTTAGAGTTTATTTTTGTTTAGTTTTGACTAGGAAAATGAGGGACTGATAGATTGTTGAAAGACACCATTGCAGATAACTTTGAACAAAGACGGTGAAGATATATAAAATAAACTCCTTAGATGATTGTTCAGATATTACCCCAGAGGAAACTGAAAAAGAGATAYGATGAAAGGTTTTTATATTATGTAAAAATATGTTGAATATCACAATTGGTATTCCTGTACACAGTCCATTAGACGATAACCTCCAACTCTCTTCATACATTATGAATTAGGAAAGCTCTTTGATAGCTAGAAAATGATACTTGTTGTTGAAAGAATACCCACATCATTTACCATTTATTGTTTTTCTGTTTAGAAAATGCAAAAAATGCAGTCACATTTATTTTTAAAACCTGAAAAATCCTGGAAGGCTGAACGGCAGGTAGCTTTTGTCAAGGACAGATTACAAGTCATGGCTTTCCTCTGCAGGACAGGGGTAGGGAAGCAGCTGTAGATGTCATCGCTTTTTGGTACAGTCTTTTCATAAGTGTCTCATAGCCAAGTTGAGAAACATGGTCTACCTGAAGCTACCATGGACGTAGTGCAAAACTGGTCGGTTTGCCATAATCAAAATAGAGTTATTAATCATTTCCTGCTRTTCTTCGTTCATAAGCTGGGTGATGGAATGTGCTTATTACATGAATTTTTCAGCCCCGTGAAATGGAAAAGGAACAAGTGCATTGAAGGACAAGGTCAGAATTCAGAAAAATCTTGAGAACTTAAAAAATGAATTTCCAAAGAGCTAGTACACTAATGCAAGAAAAAGCAGCTATACACATGCAGAATCAGGAGCAACTAGAAGTACCTCTCCAAAAAGCAGCAGGGGAGCCTCATAAACCAGTCATGAAGCAGCAGTGTCACGGTGTTCTGAGGAGGGCACCGATCACCCTGGGATGTGCAACAGAGCCAGACTGCCCACGAGAAGTGTATTTTTTAAATTTATTTTTGCAGTTCAGCAGTGTAGAGGGCAGTCACCTCCCCTCTTGAACTCGGCGCTGGCTTTGGCAGCTGAATTTAAGCAGTGCTAGGGGCGCTCGCTGCTGCCAGCGGCCTCYTCGCTGCGAGCCCGTGGATGAAGAGGAATATGGAGCCAAGCTTCCCTCCGTCCGAGCACAGGCTGCTTTTCATCAGGCAGAACGAGGGCCAGGAGGCCCCGCGAGATCTGTGGGGTGAAGGCAGAGAGCTCCATTCCCCACAGCCACCGCACAGGCCGGCGAGGGAGAGCGCAGCCRCCCTGTCCTCTGCCTCCCGCTCTTACGAGGTGACTTTGGCAGTAAACACCTGAATCAGCGAGTGGGTTTAGGCTCCTGAGTCCTAAAGCTTGAAAAGAGATGCAGCTTAATAGTTGCTCTTGTTGGATAGCTTAATCTCGCTGTGTTTATTGAGCTTTTGCCAGGGGATGCCTGACATACTAAGAGGTGCCTATGTCTTTCTTACACATTTACTTAAGGCTTGAGATTCCACTAGGGAGCCTAGTGGAACTTAGSCTAAGTCATAGGCAGTGCCCAGTGTACCTGACCTAAAATACCCTTTAGCAGTTAGTAAGTGGGGAAACATAAGTTAATTTTTGTCACACCATCTTGTACTTAAAAATATAGGTATCCGAAGCTCAACAAAGTATTCTTGCTTGTATTTTGTGAAAGACTTTTCAACCACTGCATATTTTATAATGCATCAAGGCACAAATTGAAGGGTAAATTATGGAAAAATAACCACCCACTGTTATTTGGGGAGATAATTCAGAAATGGATGAACGCGTCGAGAAGGGATCAGTATCAAGTAACTAGGTTGCGGTAGAAAATGAATTTTTGCTCTCATACTGTCTGTGCAAGATATCTCTAATCCKTAAGAAACAGAGTATCTGGTAGGCAATAAAGTAACATCAGAACAATGTTATAATAATAACTATGATACTAATTTTCAAAGGAAAAAAAATTCAAAGCAGTATGAGGCCTTACTGTTCAAAAAAAATAATAATAATTGGGCACAATCTTCCAGAATTTGTGAGATGTTCTATAACATGGATTATTCTCTATGCTTTGGTTGGTTGAATGCTTTCTGTTTTTCCATCCTATTAATTCACTATATAATTGTCCTTTTTTTCTTTCCCTCCCTCTGGGCATCAGGTTGACAATACCAAACAAGTGTCCACCTTCCAGGAGGTGATTCGTGGAGAGGGGATATTACCCGATGGAGGAGAATACAAACCTCCTTCGGATACCCTCAAGAGCAGAGACTATTACTCGGATTTCCTGGTGACGCTGGCGGTGCCCTCGGCAGTAGCACTGGTGCTTTTCCTCATTCTTGCCTATATCATGTGCTGCCGACGGGAAGGAGTGTGAGTACCTTAACATGCTAACCAGTGCGTGTAGGTTTTTCTAAGATTCTCATGCCTAGAGTACTGCTTGTTGGAGGAACTCTGTTCAGTTCATAAAAAAAAAAGTTAAACCAGCCCAAAAATCTGTAATTGAAATAACGATCTGTTTCTTTTCTAACCACATACAGTAATTTCCAAGAGAGTGGCTATAGGGGCTTGAATTGCTTTAGTTGAAAGGGTTAAAATTCTCCACATACCCACCAAACAAATAAAATAACAATAAAGGATAGTTGATTTAGGAGAACTAAGTAATTTCTAAGATGCTAACTTAAATTAATCTCGTTGAGGTTATGAACTGTATTTAGACATATTTTAAAAGAGAATAACATAAAAAGGAAAGCAGCAAGTAACGTAATTTCTGCCATTTCTTACATGAACTACAATTTCATCTTGTCACAAAATTTATTTTAGCCAGAAGCTTGTTCCTTAACTTGCATTTTCATCTCTGCCTGTGTGTGTCTGTCATCAGTATCACATCTTTATATGTGTGTTCATCAAGGCCTTGTCATAAACCTGGTTGCAAATGCTGCCAAGTTGCATTTAGCAGTGACATTGTCAGCATTTCCACTTCATGTACTATTTTCATCATCAGATAGACTTAATGTTCCAACTATCAATGCTATTATTTAATTCATAAATTTTGTTTTGTTTTTAGGGAAAAGAGAAACATGCAAACCCCAGAGTAAGTGTCTTCTTTCCTGTTATTTTTCTTTTCACATCTAATTTTCATGCTCAGTAGCTTGTCATGCTTCATACATGTGTGTCATGATCTTCTTTCATCCTCTTTAATCATGTTTTAATTCATAAATGTGAAAGCTGCTTTTAAAACAAAAGTTTGCCAAGGATAGAAGAGGACATTAAAAAGGGTTTGAAATTAACTACTATCAATTCAACATAAAATAGTTCTGTTAGAATAAATATATTAATATGTAATTTATTCTCTTGGTTATGGTACTTCCCAGTCTGTATCTTAAAAGGCAGAGAACCGAGGAAAGAGTGTTATAAAATTAATCTTTTATGAGTATTTATGAGTCTGCCACAAGAAGCAGGAGTTATGAAAATGTTTATTTTAACAGCAGSAAATAAATGGAATATTAGCAGTAAGCTGTACAGTCTTGGACCCTGTCCAGCACTTCTCATCCAGACAGCAAAGCTAATGCAATAGTTACTGCCTTCAAAATTAAATAGATCCTCTATTACATTAATTATGTTAATCTAAAGATTGACTGTAAGTGCTGTGCTTTTGAGTAGGTAGCATACATCAAAATCCTTGTATTTTAAAGTAGTGATCATCAGCCCATTTAGAGCACTGAAAGCGCGTGTGTCTTTACTGTCTGGTCTCCCTGTGCCACAGCATCCAGCTGGTCCACCACAGCGCTATCCAGAAGTCCACCAAGGAGCTCCGTGACCTGTCCAAGAACAGGGAGATCGCCTGGCCCCTCTCCACGCTGCCCGTCTTCCACCCGGTGACGGGCGAGGTGGTGGCGCCGCTGCCCGCCGACGCCTACGACCACACCAGCATGCCGCTGATGCAGACCCAGCAGTGAGTGCTCACGTTCTTTAAACACTTACAGCAGCCACCCTGCACARTGTAACTCGTCTAGTTAAAGTCAGTTAAGGTCTAGCGGTGGTTCTCTGCGTGTGTTTGTAATGGGTGCCTCTGCTTTACCTCTGCAGTTGGAGGTGGCTTCCCTGCTTGCATTTCAAGCAGAAGTAGGACCTTCTGTTATACAATTAAATGGCTGGAGTTCAGTCTCCGAGCTGGGCTAGAAACGTTTTGTGGTGCAGTTACATTGCTGCGGATTTTAAAGAAATCCTGCCTTTGGGGGAGGAAGCAGTYAAAATGTTCAGCTTTAGAAATTCTGCCTCATTTCACTCACGTCTTTGGAGTCCCAGCATAAAACTACCACTCAGCCCATAAAATGCAGACTCTGCAAGTATTCAGTCATGCACCTGTCATGCAGGGTTTATACTTGAAATGTTAGCATTGAACAGAGGAGCACATTCCATTACAGAGATGATAAATACAGCTTACCAAGGAAAATGTGCAGAGCTCGCTCTCAACCGTTTCCATTGCTGCCAGCTTCTCTCCAAAACAGAAACCAGGAAAATATTTATTTCTGTTTCTTGGAGTTTGTTTCTTAGAGTTGGGAAACTTTCATATAACTCCAGCTCGTCRGTTGTAATTCAGAGAAGCTGGCAGGGCTTTATTGAGGAAAAAAGTCACGTTTTTAGAAAGCTGCAGTTGTGTTTTCTGGAATCAAGTTGATCTGAGACAGGAGTCTGGGGAGTGACTGGCGTTACCATCCATTCYCCTTTCATCTGGTCCCCAGGGTGCCCTGTTGGTGCCTGGTGACCCTCCTCGACACTCGCAGCTCTCCTGGTTTTCCCAGTCCCAGTGATACGGGAAGAGGAGACGCTGAGGAGTGAGGGAGGTCCCTGGAAGGTGACTTGGCTGAATGTGGCTCTGCAGTCGCCAGCAGGAAAAGAGGCACCTCAGGGTGCCACAGCCCACAGCAGGACCCTGGTAGGGAACACAGCGGAGTGGGTGGCTGTTCCTCTACCTGGGCACTGTCTGCTAGTACAACTGAGCAGCCTTGTCCAGGTGTCCCTGTCAGCACAGGGTCCAAGTCATCCCTTGGAATCACRTCTGTCCAGTTTCAACTACCAAATCTGAATGTGTTAGCTGCTGGTTGCCTCATTCTGTAATCGCATCTACTCCCCTTCTAAAGCTAACTGGAAACCAGAATTACTTTCTGATGAGAGAACTGTTATTTTGGTTAAAGCACTAGCTGTGTMAAGAACAGAAAGGCAGAAGAGATTCTGATTCCATTTCCAGAAACACTCCAGCGTGGCCATTTCCTCCTTGCTCCRTGCTCACGTGGGGCCCTTGCGGGCTCTGCATTTCCAAACAGGACATAGATTGACAGGAACTTTCTAGGCTGCCAGGGAAGAAGAGGCCGCTTTGCTGCTCTGCTGCCTCCAGCAGCAACCTGCAGGGCCGGAGGCCCTGGACACGCTGCCTTCCTGGTGTGGAAACGTGCAGAGCCAGGGGGTCCTCCTTTATCCAGTGCTCTGGAAGGAACTGGATCCCTCTGCTTCACGCAAGGACAAGGGGATCCGTTAGTACGGGTAGATGKTAGCAATCGATCACAACTCTTAGGTAAAGGACAGATATGTTCATAACGGCCGGGTTTKGTAAGGCCCTCTGTGCTGCACTCTCGTGCTGGTGCTTTAGAGCCAGTCTTCGGTGCAGTTCCAAGAAGGAAATGGTTTTGTTCTGCTCTTTTAAATAATTTATTTCTTTTCCTTGTTCTTCTCTGCATTGAGTGGCTTCTGTTTCACTGTACAAGGTCTGATCAGGGGGTTGGACTAAATTAATAGACTTTCAGAAACCCGGCGTTTTGCTTTAGGGAATGCAGTAATTATTAACAATGGAGTAAATTGATATAAAATGAAATTTTCAGTGAAGTAGATGATAGCAGTAGCAAGGAAACAGTTCACTTTAACAGTCCAGATCTTGAACATATTATCCAGAAAGGAATAACTGCTACTTACTGCTATGAAATGGGATAAAAGGCAAGATTATTAATTTAAGCCATTTGTAGGGGGAAAAAAAAAGTGCAGTGAAAGATGCAGTTTCTTTTTATGCCATGCTGAAATTATTTCCTCTAATGTTTCCACAGTCCCTGGGGTCAGATGCTGATAACCTGTGTTATCTGTAGTGTTTTATGCCTCTAGCTGGATTTCGATGGGGCTCTATGACACAGTCGTGTGGCACAGTTCAAGCAGCCCCTGCTGATGTTCTTAAATACTAAGGATAAATCGGACAAGACTCCAAGTTTATTTTGAAAGCAAGAGAAGCTTTTGACCCTAACTCTATCACTCAGTGAATATTTCTGTTACACTAGAGGGTTAGCAGAGAAATTACAGTTTTCAGTGTACCTTTTGCTACGTTCTTACTGATAGGCAACATCTTATTTGTTCTTTGGCTATTGAGAAAACTCTTAGTTTAAATAATTTTAAGCCCTGTTTTGCACACCCCTGGATTCAGATACAACATTCGTGCCTTGGTAATTATGGAGCCAGGCTGGCAGTCGCATGAACTGGATGTGCTCACGTGTGAATTGCTGGATCTGAACAGATTGGGCATTTTGCAGTTGCTTTTGCAGTTCCTCCCTCTRTTTTGACAGGCAGCTGCTTCTCTGTTAAAAATAGCCATTTTTAAAATAAAGCCAAAAGTTACATTGAAAGAAACAAGGACCTATCAGGATCACAAATTTTCATCTCACTCAGTCTTTTACTTATTTTAAAACTAGAAATTTTAATTAAATAGCCAATAGCAGCTTGTTTCAACTTAAAAACAATTCCGGGTTTTAATGGTGAATATGTCTTTATACCAGCTACTTGGTGAAGTGTATTTAAGAAACTGCAGTCAGGAATAGACTTCCAGATATTACTTTCGGATGTTATTTCATACATCTGGACCCTCGTGCTTAAAACCCCTCTGCGTGAGTGTCTCCCTGTTCACGTGATTATCCCAAAGCTGGAATCCCGGCCTGGGCCGGGCCTGCAGTGTTCT
The DNA here is from genome assembly GCF_003342845.1 of Nothoprocta perdicaria. Lineage (NCBI taxonomy): Eukaryota > Metazoa > Chordata > Aves > Tinamiformes > Tinamidae > Nothoprocta > Nothoprocta perdicaria. The sequence goes on from NW_020455574.1 coordinate 285,957, forward strand.
TATAAGAGAAGTTCCGGAGCTGGCGCCAAGGGCCGCTCGCCTGCACTCCGGCCTCCAGTGCCTTCCTGGAATGTAAACCAGSCCTGATGCCGAGCGCCTGTTCGACGGGAAGGGCTCGGGCACGGCGCTGCTCGGTGGTGCTGGCTCATGTTCCCGCTGCCCGGCTGTGGGATCTGGGGCCTTGGAGCTGCCCGTTCCCTGCCCTGCGCTCACAGAAGCCCAGTCCTGCCACCCATCTGAACCAGCACGTGGGTCCTGCTGCCTTGCTCACGGGTGAAATTACAGGAGCTGCCCATTAACACTGCCCATTAACACGGTTTTATTTCTTTTGTTGCCTTTTCTAGCCTTTTATCAACAGCATTTATTTATCAACAACTGTGGATTATTGCCTTGTAAGCAAAACCACTGCATCTTTGAATAGAATCACTGAATTTTAATGCACAACCTCCTGTTTGCTCAGAAGCCTTAAAATTTTATTTATTTTTTTTTTGCAGGAACCTGCCCCACCAAACTCAGATCCCGCAGCCGCAGACTGCAGGTCAGTGCTGAAAACCCACTGTGCCAGTGAAGTGGGCAGTGGGCAGGGCTCACCAGCCAAGATTGGTGGGCAAGGGAGACCCTTTTCCAGGAGAGTGAAGTGTTAGAGCAGCACCCATCCAGGCTTTGGGGGATAGATGGGTGGGAAGCTGGAATAGCCTATAGGGCGAGTAGGGGAAATGCTGCAGTGGGACCCAGCWCGAGCCAGTGCAACATGGTAGAGCTAAACACTGGAAGCATAGAGATCCTTTTCTGTTTACAATGCCCAGTTATAGCCAGATTCCTGGAGACTGTTAGGAAATTAAATCTTCTTATTCCTGCCAGTGCCATCTAAGCTCCTTAAAAAGCATCTTTTTCCTTTCTGRTACTATACATAAGCAGTTGATATTTGGGAATTTGTGGGGAGAACAAGTGTCCACATGGCTGGGCTCCAGTGTCTTCCCTGTGCACCTTTTCTTGTGCACCTTTTTCACAAGTCATAGGATACTAATGGAGCCCATAGATAATCCCTGTCCAAGCATCAGGGAAAGCTGGGATTTGTTCTCTTTTAGGTATGTGTCAGATTTTAGTAAAAACATCAGTCACGTAGGGAAGAGGAAGGAAACTTTGTACTAGGAAAATGTAGAGGCCAAGGTATAACTCTGGAGCATGCAAAGGAGTATTGAGGCAAAATGCTGGAGGTGAATGTGTGCTGCAGCTCTCGGAGGAGTGTTGGGTTTAGCCTGGGCCTTACATAAGAAACTCCTGTTTTCTTCTTCATTACTGCTTCATTACCCTTCTTCTTCATTACTGCTTTCGGGGATTAAAGGAGAATTCCGTATGACAACATTTCAGAGGTTTGAGGCAAGTATATGACAGGCTTCTGCCCATGTCCTTTTTTGTTATCTGGGAATTAAAAGCACATTTCTATTAAACTGCTGGTAGTTCTACACTGTCTGATTGAAAAGCTTTGCTACGTGTGTACCTGATTATATAAGTACTGGAAATGGCAGATGACTCTTGAGGTGGCCGCCCAAAGCCCCCAGCTGCCGTTTGCATTGGGATCTAACACAGATAGATACAGAACACAAGCCAGGAAGGGTTTATTGCTTGTAGGTAACTCTGAAAAGCTTTTGTAAAACTGTATCTTAACGTCTCCCCGTGCACAATCAAAAATCTTTATGAAGGACAGTAGTTGGTAAATTCACTCCTGCCTCTTCCTAAGCTGAAAGAGCTCCACGTAGACTTTAAAATACGAAAAAGATTTCCCTTACTACTGAAAGTTTACTTCCCAGTTTATAAAATATTTAAGTATTTGGCTTGTCTTAAGATCAGCATACATCTTGACYAGAACAATCTGTATCAATACATTTATTCTACCAGGTAGTTGCTCTGGCTAAATCTGTGTTCTCTTTGTGAGTTTTTTATCTGACACCATTTTTTATTCACTGGATAGTGAGTGGTCGTTTTCTGCAGRGAGCAGCGCGAGGTTTCGGGTGTCCCGAGGATCTGGCTCTGGGTGGTTGTTGCTGCTGGAGCTTGGGATCATCCCCAGGGCAGTGAATGGGCTCCCGTGCGTGCGTTGCTTTGTAGCCCGAGGTGCTTCAGCTGCCACTGACTGTGTCGCACAGGGCCCTGTGCACCTGCACACAGGAAAAACAGACAGAAAAAGCCTTTTTCTCCATTTCCACCCCTTTTCCCCAACATCCCCTTCCCCAAACAGGAACAAGCAAAGCTTGCACAAACCCGCACCCAAATCCCTTGGTGCTTTCCCCTTGTTCGTGTCCCTTGTTGGCAGCCCCAAGTCGCTCCCGCGGGGAATTCCCGYGCGGCCGGGAGCCCCAGAGGCAGGGAACGCCGGTCCCAGCGGCGCCTCCRGGCCCGGCACCTCACTCACTCTCCGTGTGTGTTCCAGGTCAATGGCATTCCTGAGGAGCGCAAGCCGAGCCACGGCAGGCACCTGTAAGCGGAGGGGCAGCGCGGCCCCTCGGTACGGGGCACCTGTGGGGACTTTGTAACACAGAGGACGTTTTATATTTGTTACGGCGAGAAAATCATCTTTCAAATACACGTATTGGTAACTGTCAGCGTTTCTCCTGTCTCGCGATCGCACCTGGGAGCTGTAATGGGGAAGACAAAACTTCAACATAAGCAAAAAGTTCACAGGACTTCAGACTGTTCTAGGGGATGATCTAAGTGCCTCCCATTTGCAGCCCAAAAGCAGCATGGAAGTGCTTTGTGCAAAAGCGAGGCTTAGAAATTCCCCGTTTATTTGGCATTCATTTTCGAGACAAGGAAAGTGCAATGAGCCAAGTTATTTTTGCAGAAAAGCTTAACTGTTCATGGTGGAAGTTGGGGGTTTTGTTCCTCTACCATACATTTAACACATTTGACAAGATGTAAGCAATAAAATAATTAAAATCTGTCCATTCATTCAATTATGTTAGAAGAAACTGTCTCAAACTACTGTAAGCARAAATTAATGTACTTGAATAATAGTAAATTTTGTTTTAGCAAATAGGGGGTAACTAACTTCTTAGTCCCCTTGAAAATATGTTCTAAAAGTACTGTTTGTGATGAGGTTTTTTTGATGCCACGATACAATTTGACATTTTCTATCTTCTTTATTCTTCTTGAGTAAAAACACTCMCGAGGGAACCTACACCTCCCTAAACGAAGGATTATCTCTGAGGTTCTCAAAATGAACCGCAGTGGATGGTAAGGAGCTGAGGAGCTGCCTGTTGGTCAGGCCACTGCTGTTGAAGCACCAAGCAGCATCAATTCCTGAATTTCCTTTCTGCATTTCCTTACCCAAGTAGCTCCTTCCCGACCTTTGCTGACTTGGCTCGCAGAAAGTGAGACTGCCTTAGGAGAGGGAGCTTCCTGAGGCTAAGGAGAAACTGTAAAAATAAGGGTTTTATGTTATTCAYGGAAGGACCAAAGTAGCTCTGGCCTTTTATCATTATGCCCCTCCCCTTTTCTTTTTAAAAACACTCTTTAATTTCAAAAACCCTGTTGCTTTTTAAGCCAACAAACAGGGATGTCGTCAGAGCCGAAGGCAGCTCTGCTGCAGCTGATTAAGGGCTGAGATTCTTCTTAGATACTTCTGTGGGACAGATGATAGATAGAAAGTGCAGCAAAATACACAGGGCTCCCTGGGGGTAAAACACCCTCAATTTCTGTTTCAAACAGGACAAGAACAACTTTTCAACCAGGTAGCCACCTGTGAGATTAATGTATTAATTTTCAAATTGTACCTTTTTTGTCTAAGCTGTAAAAACTTAAATAGAAGCAGCACTGGGGTCTTACCCATAATTTTAAATGGAAAAGCTCCCAGGGCTCTGACACAGAAATGAATGGAATGGATTTTAAATAATGGTTCTTAATTCAACATGAGACTTGTACTGGTTTGGGATCAGAATAATTTCTGATGATTATAGACTGACTTGACAATCAGCTAAATGACACCRTTTTTACTTGTATTAATAGTCAAGAGTGCCAATATATTTAAGAGAGTTTCCTAAATTCTTCTGTAATTAGTTTGTACCATATATTTTGAAAAGAAGCTGATGCTGTAGAAGACTTGGATGTTAAGCACACCCCAGCTATTTTATGGGTAAAAGCTTCATTTATTTTAGGTAAGTKTAATGAGAAGTGATTTATTTATACTTATTAAAATGTCTGCCACGGAAACACAGATTTATAAACCTGGCTCAAGCCACTTAATTGTCCAAGGATCTCTGAACTTCATGGTAGTTCCTAGAGGAAATGCACGGCCTGTTTCTCACCCCGCGCCAGGGCGGTGCGAGTGCACTGTGAGGACGGCGGGGCCGGCGCGCCGGGGCTCTCGGWAAACACACGCGCTGCGGCCGGACGCCAGTAAAGCACGAGGACGGCGYGAGCCGCGGCGCTGCTGCAGCCCCTCTGTTCCTCCGCGCAGCAGGGACGCGGCGCCGGGAATTACGGGAATGACGGAAGGGAATGCTGAGGGGGCGCAGGGCTCCGGGGGCGCCAACCACGAGGGCTTTGGGCGCCCCGAGCGCTGCACGAGGGGTCTCCTCCTTGCAGTGCTCCCAAGCAGCCTCCCCGTGAAGCAGCCTGGGTGTCACTGTGGAGGCACGCCGCAGTCCTGACCTGTAACTTAAGACAGGCCTAACAGTGAAGTGCAGCCCAGCTAAGGTCAAACAGTGAAAGGTTTTACTCAACTGAGGCTCGTCCCATTACAAAAGTGAGCATCCACGGCACATTTATTTCATGTTTAAATTACTTCATAGCTTTACATACCCTTAAAGGAAAATATATTTATCCCGCATACAGTAATAGTAAACAAGTGCATTAATTCAAACACAAAAAATAAATCTTTTAACCAAATCTGTACAACAGATAAATAAAATTGTACCTAAAATACTTAGCTTGTGAAACAGAACCAAACAGGAAGATCCCTCACACTCRGAGTTCTCCGGTGCTCCCAGTGCTGCTGCAGGTGCTACGTGTCCTGCCCTGGCACTGGGCTCGCCTGCCCCTCTGCCACTTCTGAGCGAGCAGGGTGGCTTCCCAAGCCTTGCAAGTGCTGCCCACAAAGCCCTGCCTTTCCCTAGCTTATCAAAACAGCCGGGCAGTTTAACCAAGCTGCCCCCTGAATCCATCTTGGGCGTTGAATTGATTTTTTTTTTCCTTTTTCTGACCAACTGGCCCCATTTAACTTAGTCTCTTGCCTGAAGTGGAAGTTGGAGCTTTGCTATCACAGACCTGTCTGCACCCCTGTTTGAGCTGAGCTTGTATCCCAAGCACGCACGTGCCAGAACACCTACCGTGAAAATCAGGATTCACGGAGTTTATAGTGGTAGTGATGCTTGAGACCGACACTGCTCATTCCGAACTGCTAAGGAGTGACCCGCRGAGCAGAATGGAAGAGCAGCCGAAGCTCCAAGCGCTGTGCAAAGCCGGCCACAAACACGGGAGGAGGCATCACAGCTCCGCTCGCTCAGGGCAGCTTAAACTGCAGCCTGCCACTTCCACAGAGTGCCATTTCCTTCAACTTAGACTAAAGGAAAGAGGTAAAACCAGGTTCAGAGCTTGATTTGTGGCAATGAAGGATGGGCACCAATCCCATGGGAACTGGGAAAACAGATTCCTCCCAATACCTTGGGACGCCATCAATCTCATGGGAGACTGGGATCTCCTGGCATCTCACGYGGTTCAAAGTTGAAGAGCCTGAACTAGCTGCATGCCACAAGAAACCACTCAATCCTCATCCCAGGAGATCGGAGTGACTTCCATCCCTTTCACTGGAACTATGGCTACAGGAGAGAATATGTCACCGGGTTCCAAGTCCCCTACAAAGCCACAGGCAGGCTCAGCGTGAACGTTCCCCTGCTCTTCCTTCCCCGTGAGGTCTGAGCACGAGGTCCGAGGAGATCTYGTCACACTGAAGGATGGGAGTTTGAGACCTTCTCCACACTCAGCTGCATCCCTGAAACCCATTCACCTGTTTGTTCACTGGGTTCTACAGAGAACTGGAAAAAGTTAAATGAATTAGTGGAAAACTTATTAAAAAGCAAACAATTTTAGGAAAATCAAAATAAATTTGTCTATATAGTTTTAAAAATAATTTAATCCCAGAATTCACCGTATCTGCTGAAAATGTCTTAAAATAATAGAAAAAAAAMCACACAAAACATTATGTAAACGTGGGTATAATCTTAAATCACTAAAACAATGATGACTGTTTGTTTCAATGTATGAAGAGCTTCATATATAACACACCCCGGCTCCATCGAAAACAYGCCTTCCGAAACACGAAATCCCCATTTGTTTAGCAGAATTCCCTGGATTGCCAGAGAAGGAAGGTGCTGCTCGGCGGGAGCCACGGGCAGGGAGCACAGGGAGCTCTGTCCTGCCAGGGACGCAGCCCCGCGACGCTCCGGCCGCTGCCCGCAGGGACGAGCTGATTCCATGATCTCCACGTGGGGCTGCCAGGCCACCCCGCTTCACTTCTTCATGTTACGTTTAAGCGGATATGTAAACAGAAATGTATACCCAGTAGAAAAGACTTAATTTCACATGCATTGCTGTACAGTGCCTCCCCGTTTCTCGGCCTCTTCGAGAGGAACAGGCCATCGCCACACAAAATATGTACATGTCCCCTATATACATTTTCCACACACTTCATTTAAATGTCTTCTTGTACCTCCAGTTGATTTTTTTTTCCTTTCAGGCAGACATAAAGTAAACCTGAAGAGAGTTTGCCAGAACCCTGTGAAGTTAATGCCTTGGCTGGTCTTGAATGGCCGAGAAGAGCAGCAGTGCCGAGAAGAAGGCGGCCGCGCAGAGCAGCCTCCTCAGGAGGGTCGGGTTGTCCTTCGGAACGACGACCTGCGCCAGGTCGTTAGTGATCTGGGAGATCTCGTGCGCCACACACACGAAGATGAAYGTGCTCACCATGACGTTGAGCATGGGGTAGCCAGGGATAAGCACCAGGATGCCCTTGGTGTCTGCTGCCAGCCAGATGTGGTACTGGCAGATGAAGAGCTGGAAGAAGAAGAGACATTCAGATAAGCCCCTCACCCTGAGGACGTTCTGAGTCCCGAAGGAGCAGCCGGGGTGCTGGGCTGAGCTACCCTGCCCGGGGCTTCGCCCGCCCGCGGCACCACAGGTACAGTTCAGCACGAGCTGAACTGTCAGAACACCCTCCTTTACAATACATTTAGAACTTTTAGCTCCGTACATATAAACTCCATCACAGTGGTTTTTTTCCTGTAAGTCTACCTTTTAAAAATATCTTTTGTCGTACAGTAAAATTAAACATATCTCTACCAAACAGCAGTTAAAATGGAGAGCTAAGAACTCCCACTGATTCAAAACACACACGGCGGGAACAAAAAAGGATCCAGGTAACATCTTCAAGAATGGTTTTGCTCCTAAAATCCCATTTGTGTAGTAATGAAGCAAAGCTGTCTAAGGCAAATAAAGTTTTCCTCTGCTAGTTAGTGTAATTCCTGATAATCCTTGACCTGGCTCAAACTTTACCTGTTTTATTGCCCGTCCCAGTGTTAAATCCCCACCTCATGACCCCAAATTCAGCCCCAAACCAGCAGAGGTGACAAGACCACGACTGTGAGGCTGCTATTTCAGCTACTATTTGAAAGTGCAGAGAGAAGCCCCAGTGCTAAATAAAGGCACTATTTGGCATAATACAGCTGTGTATGATGCCATTTATGGAACAGATCACAATTTGCATGATAAAAGCAGCAGATATTCCGCAGGGGGAACCCACCGCACTTCATTCTTACCTCCAAAGAAATTTTGCCAAACCAGGCAAAGAAGGAGCTGTAGACAGAGCGGACGCACCCGGGAATGTTCCTGATGAGGATGAAAGCCAAAATCTAAAGAAAAAGGGATTGTGGGTGAAAAGTGGCCTTCAGATGGCACAAGAAAAAGCTCACACACTGCCCCTGTCCCACCAGCGTGTGGTAAGAGGATTTTGTTGAATTTTCTTTAAAATCTGAAGCAGGAAGGTGCACAGGAGCCAAACGCAAGCGGTCGGTGTGGAGCAGAGCGGCGCAGGCCGCGCGGCGGCCCCGGGACCGCGCAGCACGGGGCGGCCCCGGGACCGGCCCCTGAGCCCAGCAGCCAAAGCGGGGACTCGTGTCCCCCCAGGGCTCTGGGCTTGTCTCACTGCTGAGCAATTAGTCTGGAGCTGTTCTTGGATGCCAGCAGTGCCGGAGGGTGCCTGGAGCCCCCAGCCCTCCCCAGGCACTGTGTGCCCTTCCTGCTGTAAGGAGAACCAAATATTTACCTGCACAACRGAGACAGAAGGGTGCAGCTCATTGCAGTCCGTTTTGTTCTTACAGCTACTAGCCCAAACAGAGTAGGTCTGAAAGACACACAAATCAGTCAATGTAGCAATTACATGTAACCATCACAGGGGTAAGGTTTCAAAAGGAAGCAACCCACAAGCTATTCTGAAATGTATCAGCCCAGTCACTAAACTAGGGTATGAGACTAGAAAGAACATTGGGCTGCTTAGTTTGTGTTTCTCTCAAATTCTTCTTTGCAGCTGATGAAGACACAAAGACACAAGATGCCCTATGATACAGAAATCCTGTTACAATTTACTCAACCCAGTTAGAGGCACCAAGAGTGAAGAGCTGCATATCTACCACGTCTACCATGTTGCTCCTAGGACCTGACYTCTCTTGTGATCTTTGCAATGATCTGAAAAGGTAAAGGCATCTTCATCTACACGTGACTGAAAGGAAAAATTCTTTCAGGCAGGCAGGGTYGTGCACAAAACACAGCTGGAATTGCCCACCGGAGAGCTGGTTTTTGCAATCCCCACAAACCCCAAGCAAGGGCTGCAAATAACCTGCCTCAGCTTCGAGACCTGCCATCCTRAGCACACCAAGGTACCAGGTGTGCCGGGTACTCACCAAGAAGCACGCGATGGAAATGAATAACAACACGTTTGAAACTCTGCTGGAGAAAAGAGGGTCCCCCTTCCCTTCTGAAAGGACCTGACGTTTCTGCAAGGCCAGATAAATAAAAGCAAACAGCATCCCATGGAAAACCACCTGCAAAAGACAGACAGGATGTGGTGACTSTTTCATGGCCTCTGCATGTGCTTCAGGTGCAAACTCTAAGCTCCTCGACAGAGAAGCTACAACTGAGGGCATTTATAATACCAAAGCCTGACAGTRGTTCCTGGCCCAGATTTATTTAATAAACAAAAACAGGCTTCCCACGCTAAGCTGCCACAAGCTGCATGTTCAGCTGAGTTTCCAAGTGAAGAACAGAGCACTTGAGGCATCAGACACATGACAATGACATCCCAAGAAGCTTTCAAGTGCCCTCTGGCCTCTTCACCACCTTTGCCAGCAMTGGGAAGGGCTTTTGCTGGGAGTAACACACGAGTGTCCTTGGCCTGCTCCCGTTGGGCAGGTGGGAACACTGCAGCAGCCCCACAAGTGCTTTCCTCRTGCACAGCCAGAATTCTGCAGCAGTGAAATGTGTAAAAAAGAGTCTAAGACATTTTTGGCATCAAGACCCTGGATTCTAACAGAAGTGTTTCTGACGTTATCTTAAAGGAAATATATCMTTGATTTGATTTTCAAAACAAATATTACAAAAGTCAAGTCAATAATGTGCATTTCAAGCCATTTCAAGATTTTTTGCAGCAAAATTTCTGTTCAAGGTGAGACAAAAAAAAACCACTTTATGACTATTCTTTTTAAAGCAAGTAAGCTGCATCTAGCAGCAAGTCAGTCAGGCCCCATCCTTCAGAGGTTCTGACAGACATTTGCAAATTAAGGTGATGCCCTCCACACTTACAATAAACAACCCACTCAAACATCAATTTTCTATCTTCTCTGAACACAAAGCAAACAAAACCCAATCCCATATTAAAAACATGGTTCAAAGACCCTTATAAAGGTGTTTAAGCCTTACATACATAGCGATCTAACTTCCACCTAAACCACCACTCGTAGACATTCCCGTTCAGTTCAAAACACTTGGACAGTGGCCAAAAGGAAAATATCTTCTCAAATGCACCCTGTTAGGGAAAAAAAGGAAAAACAAAAATGTGATTTCACTGACTTCACCTGTATTTACTAAATTTAAAGGAATTAAGTTGCTTTCTTTTAGTATTATCCCATCTCTGTTCTGCCACGTCAACCGCTCTGACATTGAAGCCACACGACATTACGGAAATAACCAGCTTTTCTACAAAAACAACCCCCAAACCCACTCAAACAACCCCAAACTCAAACCCAACCCACTCAGAAAACAAAAATACTTCCTCTCAGATGACAGAAGCCCCCCTTTGTGTTTCCCCTGACAAAGGTATTTAACTTCTCCCCCTCCATTTCRTTCTGCGGGCCACAAGGCACACGCTGCAGTACCAAATGCCTATTCCTCAGAAAACTACAGTTTCTACCCTGCCAGCTCTGCTCTTATTCCCCTGTCAGGTATATGACAGTAAATATTCCTTAAGCCATGATGTTAAATGAGAACCAGCCTTTTGCTTGTGACTCAAAGCCTGAGACACCAGGTCTCAGGGGACACAGACGTGGGGACCTGCAGGGGCTATCGGATTCACACCCCACCAACATGAAGCACATTCAGAAACCCCTCTAAGGCCAGACCTACATTTCTATTGTCAGCTGTATTGCACTGGAATAATAATGTCAATTAGCAGAAAGAAATGAGTATGATGCAGAACTGAGGTTAGTTCTATCATTTGCAGTGATTCAAGCATGAAAAGGTGAAACATAGGTGAAACATAGGTGAAACATAGGTGAAACATAGGTGAAACATAGGTGAAACATAGGTGAAACATAGGTGAAAC